>NW_027307800.1:310000-610000 GCF_047496885.1 Scyliorhinus torazame | reverse complement strand
CGTTCTGAAACCAATCGGCAAATTACTCAAAATGCTTAACTCGCCGAGAAAATCACTTTTGTTCCACAATGAATGTCTGGCAAAAAATACTAAACTTAAATGCAAGCCGTTCTGAAACCGATCGACAAATTACACAAAATGCTTAACTCGTCCAGAAAATCACTTTTGTTCCACAATGAATGTCTGGCAAAAAATAGTTCATTTTGATGCAAGACGTTCTGAAACCAATCGGCAAATTACTCAAAATGCTTAACTCGCCGAGAAAATCACTTTTGTTCCACAATGAATGTCTGGCTAAATATAGTTAATTTCAATGCAAGCCGTTCTGAAACCAATCGGCAAATTACTCAAAATGCTCAACGCGACGAGAAAATCACTTTTTTCCCACAATGAATGCCTAGCAAAAAGTAGTTAATTGTGATGCAAGCCGTTCTGAAACCAATCGGCAAATTACTCAAAATGCTTAACTCGCCGAGAAAATCACTTTTGTTCCACAATGAATGCCTGGCACAAAATAGTTAGTTTCAATGCAAGCCGTTCCGAAAGCAATCGGCAAATTAGTCAAAATGCTTAACTCGCCGAGAAAATCACTTTTGTTCCACAATGAATGTCTGGCAAAAAGTAGTTCATTTTGATGCAAGCCGTTCTGAAACCAATCGGCAAATTACTCAAAATGCTGAACTCGCCGAGAAAATCACTTTTGTTCCACAATGAATGCCTGGCAGAAAATAGTTAATTGTGATGCAAGCCGTTCTGAAACCAATCGGCAAATTGCTCAAAATGCTGAACGCGCCGAGAAAATCACTTTTTTCCCACAATGAATGTCTGGCAAAAAATAGTTAATTTTGATGCAAGACGTTCTGAAACCAATCGGCAAATTACTCAAAATGCTTAACTCGCCGAGAAAATCACTTTTTTCCAACAATAAATGTCTGGCAAAAAATGTAAATTTCAATGCAAGCCGTTCTGAAACCAATCGGCAAATTACTCAAAATGCTTAACTCTCCGAGAAAATCTCTTTTGTTCCACAATGAATGTCTGGCAAAATATAGTTAATTTCAATGCAAGACGTTCTGAAAGCAATCGGCAAATTACTCAAAATGCTTAACTCGCCGAGAAAATCACTTTTGTTCCACAATGAATGTCTGGCAAAAAATAGTAAATTTCAATGCAAACCGTTCTGAAACGAATCGGCAAATTACTCAAAATGCTTAACTCGTCGAGAAAATCACTTTTGTTCCACAGTGAATGTCTGGCAAAAAATAGTAAATTTCAATGCCAGCCGTTCTGGAACCAATCGGCAAATTACTCAAAATGCTTAACGCGCCGAGAAAATCACTTTTGTTCCACAATGAATGCCTCGCACAAAATAGTTAGTTTCAATGCAAGCCGTTCTGAAAGCAATCGGCAAATTACTCAAAATGCTTAACTCGCCGAGAAAATCACTTTTGTTCCACAATGAATGTCTGGCAAAAAGTAGTTCATTTTGATGCAAGCCGTTCTGAAACCAATCGGCAAATTACTCAAAATGCTTAACTCGCCGAGAAAATCACTTTTGTTCCACAATGAATGTCTGGCAAAAAATAGTAAATTTCAATGCAAGCAGTTCTGAAAGCAATCGGCAAATTACTCAAAATGCTGAACTCGCCGAGAAAATCACTTTTGTTCCACAATGAATGCCTGGCAAAAAATAGTTAATTGTGATGCAAGCCGTTCTGAAACCAATCGGCAAATTACTCAAAATGCTTAACTCGCCGAGAAAATCACTTTTGTTCCACAATGAATGTCTGGCAAAAAATAGTTAATTTCACAGCAAGCCGTTCTGAAACCAATCGGCAAATTACTCAAAATGCTTAACTCGCCGAGAAAATCACTTTTGTTCCACAATGAATGTCTGGCAAAAAATACTAAACTTAAATGCAAGCCGTTCTGAAACCGATCGACAAATTACACAAAATGCTTAACTCGTCCAGAAAATCACTTTTGTTCCACAATGAATGTCTGGCAAAAAATAGTTCATTTTGATGCAAGACGTTCTGAAACCAATCGGCAAATTACTCAAAATGCTTAACTCGCCGAGAAAATCACTTTTGTTCCACAATGAATGTCTGGCTAAATATAGTTAATTTCAATGCAAGCCGTTCTGAAACCAATCGGCAAATTACTCAAAATGCTCAACGCGACGAGAAAATCACTTTTTTCCCACAATGAATGCCTAGCAAAAAGTAGTTAATTGTGATGCAAGCCGTTCTGAAACCAATCGGCAAATTACTCAAAATGCTTAACTCGCCGAGAAAATCACTTTTGTTCCACAATGAATGCCTGGCACAAAATAGTTAGTTTCAATGCAAGCCGTTCCGAAAGCAATCGGCAAATTAGTCAAAATGCTTAACTCGCCGAGAAAATCACTTTTGTTCCACAATGAATGTCTGGCAAAAAGTAGTTCATTTTGATGCAAGCCGTTCTGAAACCAATCGGCAAATTACTCAAAATGCTGAACTCGCCGAGAAAATCACTTTTGTTCCACAATGAATGCCTGGCAGAAAATAGTTAATTGTGATGCAAGCCGTTCTGAAACCAATCGGCAAATTGCTCAAAATGCTGAACGCGCCGAGAAAATCACTTTTTTCCCACAATGAATGTCTGGCAAAAAATAGTTAATTTTGATGCAAGACGTTCTGAAACCAATCGGCAAATTACTCAAAATGCTTAACTCGCCGAGAAAATCACTTTTTTCCAACAATAAATGTCTGGCAAAAAATGTAAATTTCAATGCAAGCCGTTCTGAAACCAATCGGCAAATTACTCAAAATGCTTAACTCTCCGAGAAAATCTCTTTTGTTCCACAATGAATGTCTGGCAAAATATAGTTAATTTCAATGCAAGACGTTCTGAAACCAATCGGCAAATTACTCAAAATGCTTAACTCTCCGAGAAAATCTCTTTTGTTCCACAATGAATGTCTGGCAAAATATAGTTAATTTCAATGCGAGCCGTTCTGAAACCAATCGGCAAATTACTCAAAATGCTTAACTCGTCGAGAAAATCACTTTTTCCCCACAATGAATGCCTAGCAAAAAGTAGTTAATTGTGATGCAAGCCGTTCTGAAACCAATCGGCAAATTACTCAAAATGCTTAACTCGCCGAGAAAACACTTTTGTTCCACAATGAATGTCTGGCAAAAAATAGTAAATTTCAATGCGAGCCGTTCTGAAACCAAACGGCAAATTACTCAAAATGCTCAACGCGCCGAAAAAAATCACTTTTGTTCCACAATGAATGCCTGGCACAAAATAGTTAATTTCAATGCAAGCCGTTCTGAAAGCAATCGGCAAATTACTCAAAATGCTTAACTCGCCGAGAAAATCACTTTTGTTCCACAATGAATGTCTGGCAAAAAATAGTAAATTTCAATGCAAACCGTTCTGAAACGAATCGGCAAATTACTCAAAATGCTTAACTCGTCGAGAAAATCACTTTTGTTCCACAGTGAATGTCTGGCAAAAAATAGTAAATTTCAATGCCAGCCGTTCTGGAACCAATCGGCAAATTACTCAAAATGCTTAACGCGCCGAGAAAATCACTTTTGTTCCACAATGAATGCCTGGCACAAAATAGTTAGTTTCAATGCAAGCCGTTCTGAAAGCAATCGGCAAATTACTCAAACTGCTTAACTCGCCGAGAAAATCACTTTTGTTCCACAATGAATGTCTGGCAAAAAGTAGTTCATTTTGATGCAAGCCGTTCTGAAACCAATCGGCAAATTACTCAAAATGCTTAACTCGCCGAGAAAATCACTTTTGTTCCACAGTGAATGTCTGGCAAAAAATAGTAAATTTCAATGCCAGCCGTTCTGGAACCAATCGGCAAATTACTCAAAATGCTTAACGCGCCGAGAAAATCACTTTTGTTCCACAATGAATGCCTGGCACAAAATAGTTAGTTTCAATGCAAGCCGTTCTGAAAGCAATCGGCAAATTACTCAAACTGCTTAACTCGCCGAGAAAATCACTTTTGTTCCACAATGAATGTCTGGCAAAAAGTAGTTCATTTTGATGCAAGCCGTTCTGAAACCAATCGGCAAATTACTCAAAATGCTTAACTCGCCGAGAAAATCACTTTTGTTCCACAATGAATGTCTGGCAAAAAATAGTAAATTTCAATGCAAGCAGTTCTGAAAGCAATCGGCAAATTACTCAAAATGCTGAACTCGCCGAGAAAATCACTTGTGTTCCACAATGAATGCCTGGCAAAAAATAGTTAATTGTGATGCAAGCCGTTCTGAAACCAATCGGCAAATTACTCAAAATGCTTAACTCGCCGAGAAAATCACTTTTGTTCCACAATGAATGTCTGGCAAAAAATAGTTAATTTCACAGCAAGCCGTTCTGAAACCAATCGGCAAATTACTCAAAATGCTTAACTCGCCGAGAAAATCACTTTTGTTCCACAATGAATGTCTGGAAAAAATAGTTAATTTCAATGCAAGCCGTTCTGAAACGAATCGGCAAATTACTCAAAATGCTTAACTCGTCGAGAAAATCACTTTTGTTCCACAATGAATGTCTGGCACAAAATAGTTAATTTCAATGCAAGCCGTTCTGAAACCAATCGGCAAATTACTCTAAATGCTTAACTCGCCGAGAAAATCACCTTTGTTCCACAATGAATGTCTGGCAAAAAGTAGTTCATTTTGATGCAAGCCGTTCTGAAACCAATCGGCAAATTACTCAAAATGCTTAACTCGCCGAGAAAATCACTTTTGTTCCACAATGAATGTCTGGCAAAAAATAGTAAATTTCAATGCAAGCAGTTCTGAAAGCAATCGGCAAATTACTCAAAATGCTGAACTCGCCGAGAAAATCACTTTTGTTCCACAATGAATGCCTGGCAAAAAATAGTTAATTGTGATGCAAGCCGTTCTGAAACCAATCGGCAAATTACTCAAAATGCTTAACTCGCCGAGAAAATCACTTTTGTTCCACAATGAATGTCTGGCAAAAAATAGTTAATTTCACAGCAAGCCGTTCTGAAACCAATCGGCAAATTACTCAAAATGCTTAACTCGCCGAGAAAATCACTTTTGTTCCACAATGAATGTCTGGCAAAAAATACTAAACTTAAATGCAAGCCGTTCTGAAACCGATCGACAAATTACACAAAATGCTTAACTCGTCCAGAAAATCACTTTTGTTCCACAATGAATGTCTGGCAAAAAATAGTTCATTTTGATGCAAGACGTTCTGAAACCAATCGGCAAATTACTCAAAATGCTTAACTCGCCGAGAAAATCACTTTTGTTCCACAATGAATGTCTGGCTAAATATAGTTAATTTCAATGCAAGCCGTTCTGAAACCAATCGGCAAATTACTCAAAATGCTCAACGCGACGAGAAAATCACTTTTTCCCACAATGAATGCCTAGCAAAAAGTAGTTAATTGTGATGCAAGCCGTTCTGAAACCAATCGGCAAATTACTCAAAATGCTTAACTCGCCGAGAAAATCACTTTTGTTCCACAATGAATGCCTGGCACAAAATAGTTAGTTTCAATGCAAGCCGTTCCGAAAGCAATCGGCAAATTAGTCAAAATGCTTAACTCGCCGAGAAAATCACTTTTGTTCCACAATGAATGTCTGGCAAAAAGTAGTTCATTTTGATGCAAGCCGTTCTGAAACCAATCGGCAAATTACTCAAAATGCTGAACTCGCCGAGAAAATCACTTTTGTTCCACAATGAATGCCTGGCAGAAAATAGTTAATTATGATGCAAGCCGTTCTGAAACCAATCGGCAAATTGCTCAAAATGCTGAACGCGCCGAGAAAATCACTTTTTTCCCACAATGAATGTCTGGCAAAAAATAGTTAATTTTGATGCAAGACGTTCTGAAACCAATCGGCAAATTACTCAAAATGCTTAACTCGCCGAGAAAATCACTTTTTTCCAACAATAAATGTCTGGCAAAAAATGTAAATTTCAATGCAAGCCGTTCTGAAACCAATCGGCAAATTACTCAAAATGCTTAACTCTCCGAGAAAATCTCTTTTGTTCCACAATGAATGTCTGGCAAAATATAGTTAATTTCAATGCAAGACGTTCTGAAACCAATCGGAAAATTACTCAAAATGCTTAACTCTCCGAGAAAATCTCTTTTGTTCCACAATGAATGTCTGGCAAAATATAGTTAATTTCAATGCGAGCCGTTCTGAAACCAATCGGCAAATTACTCAAAATGCTTAACTCGTCGAGAAAATCACTTTTTCCCCACAATGAATGCCTAGCAAAAAGTAGTTAATTGTGATGCAAGCCGTTCTGAAACCAATCGGCAAATTACTCAAAATGCTTAACTCGCCGAGAAAACACTTTTGTTCCACAATGAATGTCTGGCAAAAAATAGTAAATTTCAATGCGAGCCGTTCTGAAACCAAACGGCAAATTACTCAAAATGCTCAACGCGCCGAAAAAAATCACTTTTGTTCCACAATGAATGCCTGGCACAAAATAGTTAATTTCAATGCAAGCCGTTCTGAAAGCAATCGGCAAATTACTCAAAATGCTTAACTCGCCGAGAAAATCACTTTTGTTCCACAATGAATGTCTGGCAAAAAATAGTAAATTTCAATGCAAACCGTTCTGAAACGAATCGGCAAATTACTCAAAATGCTTAACTCGTCGAGAAAATCACTTTTGTTCCACAGTGAATGTCTGGCAAAAAATAGTAAATTTCAATGCCAGCCGTTCTGGAACCAATCGGCAAATTACTCAAAATGCTTAACGCGCCGAGAAAATCACTTTTGTTCCACAATGAATGCCTGGCACAAAATAGTTAGTTTCAATGCAAGCCGTTCTGAAAGCAATCGGCAAATTACTCAAACTGCTTAACTCGCCGAGAAAATCACTTTTGTTCCACAATGAATGTCTGGCAAAAAGTAGTTCATTTTGATGCAAGCCGTTCTGAAACCAATCGGCAAATTACTCAAAATGCTTAACTCGCCGAGAAAATCACTTTTGTTCCACAGTGAATGTCTGGCAAAAAATAGTAAATTTCAATGCCAGCCGTTCTGGAACCAATCGGCAAATTACTCAAAATGCTTAACGCGCCGAGAAAATCACTTTTGTTCCACAATGAATGCCTGGCACAAAATAGTTAGTTTCAATGCAAGCCGTTCTGAAAGCAATCGGCAAATTACTCAAACTGCTTAACTCGCCGAGAAAATCACTTTTGTTCCACAATGAATGTCTGGCAAAAAGTAGTTCATTTTGATGCAAGCCGTTCTGAAACCAATCGGCAAATTACTCAAAATGCTTAACTCGCCGAGAAAATCACTTTTGTTCCACAATGAATGTCTGGCTAAATATAGTTAATTTCAATGCAAGCCGTTCTGAAACCAATCGGCAAATTACTCAAAATGCTCAACGCGACGAGAAAATCACTTTTTTCCCACAATGAATGCCTAGCAAAAAGTAGTTAATTGTGATGCAAGCCGTTCTGAAACCAATCGGCAAATTACTCAAAATGCTTAACTCGCCGAGAAAATCACTTTTGTTCCACAATGAATGCCTGGCACAAAATAGTTAGTTTCAATGCAAGCCGTTCCGAAAGCAATCGGCAAATTAGTCAAAATGCTTAACTCGCCGAGAAAATCACTTTTGTTCCACAATGAATGTCTGGCAAAAAGTAGTTCATTTTGATGCAAGCCGTTCTGAAACCAATCGGCAAATTACTCAAAATGCTGAACTCGCCGAGAAAATCACTTTTGTTCCACAATGAATGCCTGGCAGAAAATAGTTAATTGTGATGCAAGCCGTTCTGAAACCAATCGGCAAATTGCTCAAAATGCTGAACGCGCCGAGAAAATCACTTTTTTCCCACAATGAATGTCTGGCAAAAAATAGTTAATTTTGATGCAAGACGTTCTGAAACCAATCGCCAAATTACTCAAAATGCTTAACTCGCCGAGAAAATCACTTTTTTCCAACAATAAATGTCTGGCAAAAAATGTAAATTTCAATGCAAGCCGTTCTGAAACCAATCGGCAAATTACTCAAAATGCTTAACTCTCCGAGAAAATCTCTTTTGTTCCACAATGAATGTCTGGCAAAATATAGTTAATTTCAATGCAAGACGTTCTGAAACCAATCGGCAAATTACTCAAAATGCTTAACTCTCCGAGAAAATCTCTTTTGTTCCACAATGAATGTCTGGCAAAATATAGTTAATTTCAATGCGAGCCGTTCTGAAACCAATCGGCAAATTACTCAAAATGCTTAACTCTCCGAGAAAATCTCTTTTGTTCCACAATGAATGTCTGGCAAAATATAGTTAATTTCAATGCAAGACGTTCTGAAACCAATCGGCAAATTACTCAAAATGCTTAACTCTCCGAGAAAATCTCTTTTGTTCCACAATGAATGTCTGGCAAAATATAGTTAATTTCAATGCGAGCCGTTCTGAAACCAATCGGCAAATTACTCAAAATGCTTAACTCGTCGAGAAAATCACTTTTTCCCCACAATGAATGCCTAGCAAAAAGTAGTTAATTGTGATGCAAGCCGTTCTGAAACCAATCGGCAAATTACTCAAAATGCTTAACTCGCCGAGAAAACACTTTTGTTCCACAATGAATGTCTGGCAAAAAATAGTAAATTTCAATGCGAGCCGTTCTGAAACCAAACGGCAAATTACTCAAAATGCTCAACGCGCCGAAAAAAATCACTTTTGTTCCACAATGAATGTCTGGCAAAAAGTAGTTCATTTTGATGCAAGCCGTTCTGAAACCAATCGGCAAATTACTCAAAATGCTGAACTCGCCGAGAAAATCACTTTTGTTCCACAATGAATGCCTGGCAGAAAATAGTTAATTGTGATGCAAGCCGTTCTGAAACCAATCGGCAAATTGCTCAAAATGCTGAACGCGCCGAGAAAATCACTTTTTTCCCACAATGAATGTCTGGCAAAAAATAGTTAATTTTGATGCAAGACGTTCTGAAACCAATCGCCAAATTACTCAAAATGCTTAACTCGCCGAGAAAATCACTTTTTTCCAACAATAAATGTCTGGCAAAAAATGTAAATTTCAATGCAAGCCGTTCTGAAACCAATCGGCAAATTACTCAAAATGCTTAACTCTCCGAGAAAATCTCTTTTGTTCCACAATGAATGTCTGGCAAAATATAGTTAATTTCAATGCAAGACGTTCTGAAACCAATCGGCAAATTACTCAAAATGCTTAACTCTCCGAGAAAATCTCTTTTGTTCCACAATGAATGTCTGGCAAAATATAGTTAATTTCAATGCGAGCCGTTCTGAAACCAATCGGCAAATTACTCAAAATGCTTAACTCTCCGAGAAAATCTCTTTTGTTCCACAATGAATGTCTGGCAAAATATAGTTAATTTCAATGCAAGACGTTCTGAAACCAATCGGCAAATTACTCAAAATGCTTAACTCTCCGAGAAAATCTCTTTTGTTCCACAATGAATGTCTGGCAAAATATAGTTAATTTCAATGCGAGCCGTTCTGAAACCAATCGGCAAATTACTCAAAATGCTTAACTCGTCGAGAAAATCACTTTTTCCCCACAATGAATGCCTAGCAAAAAGTAGTTAATTGTGATGCAAGCCGTTCTGAAACCAATCGGCAAATTACTCAAAATGCTTAACTCGCCGAGAAAACACTTTTGTTCCACAATGAATGTCTGGCAAAAAATAGTAAATTTCAATGCGAGCCGTTCTGAAACCAAACGGCAAATTACTCAAAATGCTCAACGCGCCGAAAAAAATCACTTTTGTTCCACAATGAATGCCTGGCACAAAATAGTTAATTTCAATGCAAGCCGTTCTGAAAGCAATCGGCAAATTACTCAAAATGCTTAACTCGCCGAGAAAATCACTTTTGTTCCACAATGAATGTCTGGCAAAAAATAGTAAATTTCAATGCAAACCGTTCTGAAACGAATCGGCAAATTACTCAAAATGCTTAACTCGTCGAGAAAATCACTTTTGTTCCACAGTGAATGTCTGGCAAAAAATAGTAAATTTCAATGCCAGCCGTTCTGGAACCAATCGGCAAATTACTCAAAATGCTTAACGCGCCGAGAAAATCACTTTTGTTCCACAATGAATGCCTGGCACAAAATAGTTAGTTTCAATGCAAGCCGTTCTGAAAGCAATCGGCAAATTACTCAAACTGCTTAACTCGCCGAGAAAATCACTTTTGTTCCACAATGAATGTCTGGCAAAAAGTAGTTCATTTTGATGCAAGCCGTTCTGAAACCAATCGGCAAATTACTCAAAATGCTTAACTCGCCGAGAAAATCACTTTTGTTCCACAGTGAATGTCTGGCAAAAAATAGTAAATTTCAATGCCAGCCGTTCTGGAACCAATCGGCAAATTACTCAAAATGCTTAACGCGCCGAGAAAATCACTTTTGTTCCACAATGAATGCCTGGCACAAATTGTTAGTTTCAATGCAAGCCGTTCTGAAAGCAATCGGCAAATTACTCAAACTGCTTAACTCGCCGAGAAAATCACTTTTGTTCCACAATGAATGTCTGGCAAAAAGTAGTTCATTTTGATGCAAGCCGTTCTGAAACCAATCGGCAAATTACTCAAAATGCTTAACTCGCCGAGAAAATCACTTTTGTTCCACAATGAATGTCTGGCTAAATATAGTTAATTTCAATGCAAGCCGTTCTGAAACCAATCGGCAAATTACTCAAAATGCTCAACGCGACGAGAAAATCACTTTTTTCCCACAATGAATGCCTAGCAAAAAGTAGTTAATTGTGATGCAAGCCGTTCTGAAACCAATCGGCAAATTACTCAAAATGCTTAACTCGCCGAGAAAATCACTTTTTTCCAACAATAAATGTCTGGCAAAAAATGTAAATTTCAATGCAAGCCGTTCTGAAACCAATCGGCAAATTACTCAAAATGCTTAACTCTCCGAGAAAATCTCTTTTGTTCCACAATGAATGTC
This sequence comes from Scyliorhinus torazame, assembly GCF_047496885.1. Lineage (NCBI taxonomy): Eukaryota > Metazoa > Chordata > Chondrichthyes > Carcharhiniformes > Scyliorhinidae > Scyliorhinus > Scyliorhinus torazame. Next base: position 599,018 of record NW_027307800.1, on the reverse strand, counting down.
TGGCAAAATATAGTTAATTTCAATGCAAGACGTTCTGAAACCAATCGGCAAATTACTCAAAATGCTTAACTCTCCGAGAAAATCTCTTTTGTTCCACAATGAATGTCTGGCAAAATATAGTTAATTTCAATGCGAGCCGTTCTGAAACCAATCGGCAAATTACTCAAAATGCTTAACTCGTCGAGAAAATCACTTTTTCCCCACAATGAATGCCTAGCAAAAAGTAGTTAATTGTGATGCAAGCCGTTCTGAAACCAATCGGCAAATTACTCAAAATGCTTAACTCGCCGAGAAAATCACTTTTGTTCCACAATGAATGCCTGGCACAAAATAGTTAGTTTCAATGCAAGCCGTTCCGAAAGCAATCGGCAAATTAGTCAAAATGCTTAACTCGCCGAGAAAATCACTTTTGTTCCACAATGAATGTCTGGCAAAAAGTAGTTCATTTTGATGCAAGCCGTTCTGAAACCAATCGGCAAATTACTCAAAATGCTGAACTCGCCGAGAAAATCACTTTTGTTCCACAATGAATGCCTGGCAGAAAATAGTTAATTGTGATGCAAGCCGTTCTGAAACCAATCGGCAAATTGCTCAAAATGCTGAACGCGCCGAGAAAATCACTTTTTTCCCACAATGAATGTCTGGCAAAATATAGTTAATTTTGATGCAAGACGTTCTGAAACCAATCGCCAAATTACTCAAAATGCTTAACTCGCCGAGAAAATCACTTTTTTCCAACAATAAATGTCTGGCAAAAAATGTAAATTTCAATGCAAGCCGTTCTGAAACCAATCGGCAAATTACTCAAAATGCTTAACTCTCCGAGAAAATCTCTTTTGTTCCACAATGAATGTCTGGCAAAATATAGTTAATTTCAATGCAAGACGTTCTGAAACCAATCGGCAAATTACTCAAAATGCTTAACTCTCCGAGAAAATCTCTTTTGTTCCACAATGAATGTCTGGCAAAATATAGTTAATTTCAATGCGAGCCGTTCTGAAACCAATCGGCAAATTACTCAAAATGCTTAACTCGTCGAGAAAATCACTTTTTCCCCACAATGAATGCCTAGCAAAAAGTAGTTAATTGTGATGCAAGCCGTTCTGAAACCAATCGGCAAATTACTCAAAATGCTTAACTCGCCGAGAAAACACTTTTGTTCCACAATGAATGTCTGGCAAAAAATAGTAAATTTCAATGCGAGCCGTTCTGAAACCAAACGGCAAATTACTCAAAATGCTCAACGCGCCGAAAAAAATCACTTTTGTTCCACAATGAATGCCTGGCACAAAATAGTTAATTTCAATGCAAGCCGTTCTGAAAGCAATCGGCAAATTACTCAAAATGCTTAACTCGCCGAGAAAATCACTTTTGTTCCACAATGAATGTCTGGCAAAAAATAGTAAATTTCAATGCAAACCGTTCTGAAACGAATCGGCAAATTACTCAAAATGCTTAACTCGTCGAGAAAATCACTTTTGTTCCACAGTGAATGTCTGGCAAAAAATAGTAAATTTCAATGCCAGCCGTTCTGGAACCAATCGGCAAATTACTCAAAATGCTTAACGCGCCGAGAAAATCACTTTTGTTCCACAATGAATGCCTGGCACAAAATAGTTAGTTTCAATGCAAGCCGTTCTGAAAGCAATCGGCAAATTACTCAAACTGCTTAACTCGCCGAGAAAATCACTTTTGTTCCACAATGAATGTCTGGCAAAAAGTAGTTCATTTTGATGCAAGCCGTTCTGAAACCAATCGGCAAATTACTCAAAATGCTTAACTCGCCGAGAAAATCACTTTTGTTCCACAGTGAATGTCTGGCAAAAAATAGTAAATTTCAATGCCAGCCGTTCTGGAACCAATCGGCAAATTACTCAAAATGCTTAACGCGCCGAGAAAATCACTTTTGTTCCACAATGAATGCCTGGCACAAAATAGTTAGTTTCAATGCAAGCCGTTCTGAAAGCAATCGGCAAATTACTCAAACTGCTTAACTCGCCGAGAAAATCACTTTTGTTCCACAATGAATGTCTGGCAAAAAGTAGTTCATTTTGATGCAAGCCGTTCTGAAACCAATCGGCAAATTACTCAAAATGCTTAACTCGCCGAGAAAATCACTTTTGTTCCACAATGAATGTCTGGCAAAAAATAGTAAATTTCAATGCAAGCAGTTCTGAAAGCAATCGGCAAATTACTCAAAATGCTGAACTCGCCGAGAAAATCACTTGTGTTCCACAATGAATGCCTGGCAAAAAATAGTTAATTGTGATGCAAGCCGTTCTGAAACCAATCGGCAAATTACTCAAAATGCTTAACTCGCCGAGAAAATCACTTTTGTTCCACAATGAATGTCTGGCAAAAAATAGTTAATTTCACAGCAAGCCGTTCTGAAACCAATCGGCAAATTACTCAAAATGCTTAACTCGCCGAGAAAATCACTTTTGTTCCACAATGAATGTCTGGAAAAAATAGTTAATTTCAATGCAAGCCGTTCTGAAACGAATCGGCAAATTACTCAAAATGCTTAACTCGTCGAGAAAATCACTTTTGTTCCACAATGAATGTCTGGCACAAAATAGTTAATTTCAATGCAAGCCGTTCTGAAACCAATCGGCAAATTACTCAAAATGCTGAACCCGCCGAGAAAATCACTTTTGTTCCACAATGAATGCCTGGCAAAAAATAGTTAATTGTGATGCAAGCCGTTCTGAAACCAATCGGCAAATTGCTCAAAATGCTTAACGCGGCGAGAAAATCACTTTTGTTCCACAATGAATGTCTGGCAAAAAGTAGTTCATTTTGATGCAAGCCGTTCTGAAACCAATCGGCAAATTACTCAAAATGCTTAACTCGCCGAGAAAATCACTTTTGTTCCACAGTGAATGTCTGGCAAAAAATAGCAAATTTCAATGCCAGCCGTTCTGGAACCAATCGGCAAATTACTCAAAATGCTTAACGCGCCGAGAAAATCACTTTTGTTCCACAATGAATGCCTGGCACAAAATAGTTAGTTTCAATGCAAGCCGTTCTGAAAGCAATCGGCAAATTACTCAAACTGCTTAACTCGCCGAGAAAATCACTTTTGTTCCACAATGAATGTCTGGCAAAAAGTAGTTCATTTTGATGCAAGCCGTTCTGAAACCAATCGGCAAATTACTCAAAATGCTTAACTCGCCGAGAAAATCACTTTTGTTCCACAATGAATGTCTGGCAAAAAATAGTAAATTTCAATGCAAGCAGTTCTGAAAGCAATCGGCAAATTACTCAAAATGCTGAACTCGCCGAGAAAATCACTTGTGTTCCACAATGAATGCCTGGCAAAAAATAGTTAATTGTGATGCAAGCCGTTCTGAAACCAATCGGCAAATTACTCAAAATGCTTAACTCGCCGAGAAAATCACTTTTGTTCCACAATGAATGTCTGGCAAAAAATAGTTAATTTCACAGCAAGCCGTTCTGAAACCAATCGGCAAATTACTCAAAATGCTTAACTCGCCGAGAAAATCACTTTTGTTCCACAATGAATGTCTGGAAAAAATAGTTAATTTCAATGCAAGCCGTTCTGAAACGAATCGGCGAATTACTCAAAATGCTTAACTCGTCGAGAAAATCACTTTTGTTCCACAATGAATGTCTGGCACAAAATAGTTAATTTCAATGCAAGCCGTTCTGAAACCAATCGGCAAATTACTCAAAATGCTGAACCCGCCGAGAAAATCACTTTTGTTCCACAATGAATGCCTGGCAAAAAATAGTTAATTGTGATGCAAGCCGTTCTGAAACCAATCGGCAAATTGCTCAAAATGCTGAACGCGCCGAGAAAATCACTTTTGTTCCACAATGAATGCCTGGCACAAAATAGTTAGTTTCAATGCAAGCCGTTCTGAAAGCAATCGGCAAATTACTCAAACTGCTTAACTCGCCGAGAAAATCACTTTTGTTCCACAATGAATGTCTGGCACAAAATAGTTAGTTTCAATGCAAGCCGTTCTGAAAGCAATCGGCAAATTACTCAAACTGCTTAACTCGCCGAGAAAATCACTTTTGTTCCACAATGAATGTCTGGCAAAAAGTAGTTCATTTTGATGCAAGCCGTTCTGAAACCAATCGGCAAATTACTCAAAATGCTTAACTCGCCGAGAAAATCACTTTTGTTCCACAGTGAATGTCTGGCAAAAAATAGTAAATTTCAATGCCAGCCGTTCTGGAACCAATCGGCAAATTACTCAAAATGCTTAACGCGCCGAGAAAATCACTTTTGTTCCACAATGAATGCCTGGCACAAAATAGTTAGTTTCAATGCAAGCCGTTCTGAAAGCAATCGGCAAATTACTCAAACTGCTTAACTCGCCGAGAAAATCACTTTTGTTCCACAATGAATGTCTGGCAAAAAGTAGTTCATTTTGATGCAAGCCGTTCTGAAACCAATCGGCAAATTACTCAAAATGCTTAACTCGCCGAGAAAATCACTTTTGTTCCACAATGAATGTCTGGCAAAAAATAGTAAATTTCAATGCAAGCAGTTCTGAAAGCAATCGGCAAATTACTCAAAATGCTGAACTCGCCGAGAAAATCACTTGTGTTCCACAATGAATGCCTGGCAAAAAATAGTTAATTGTGATGCAAGCCGTTCTGAAACCAATCGGCAAATTACTCAAAATGCTTAACTCGCCGAGAAAATCACTTTTGTTCCACAATGAATGTCTGGCAAAAAATAGTTAATTTCACAGCAAGCCGTTCTGAAACCAATCGGCAAATTACTCAAAATGCTTAACTCGCCGAGAAAATCACTTTTGTTCCACAATGAATGTCTGGAAAAAATAGTTAATTTCAATGCAAGCCGTTCTGAAACGAATCGGCAAATTACTCAAAATGCTTAACTCGTCGAGAAAATCACTTTTGTTCCACAATGAATGTCTGGCACAAAATAGTTAATTTCAATGCAAGCCGTTCTGAAACCAATCGGCAAATTACTCAAAATGCTGAACCCGCCGAGAAAATCACTTTTGTTCCACAATGAATGCCTGGCAAAAAATAGTTAATTGTGATGCAAGCCGTTCTGAAACCAATCGGCAAATTGCTCAAAATGCTGAACGCGCCGAGAAAATCACTTTTTTCCCACAATGAATGTCTGGCAAAAAATAGTTAATTTTGATGCAAGACGTTCTGAAACCAATCGGCAAATTACTCAAAATGCTCAACGCGCCGAAAAAAATCACTTTTGTTCCACAATGAATGCCTGGCACAAAATAGTTAATTTCAATGCAAGCCGTTCTGAAAGCAATCGGCAAATTACTCAAAATGCTTAACTCGCCGAGAAAATCACTTTTGTTCCACAATGAATGTCTGGCAAAAAATAGTAAATTTCAATGCAAACCGTTCTGAAACGAATCGGCAAATTACTCAAAATGCTTAACTCGTCGAGAAAATCACTTTTGTTCCACAGTGAATGTCTGGCAAAAAATAGTAAATTTCAATGCCAGCCGTTCTGGAACCAATCGGCAAATTACTCAAAATGCTTAACGCGCCGAGAAAATCACTTTTGTTCCACAATGAATGCCTGGCACAAAATAGTTAGTTTCAATGCAAGCCGTTCTGAAAGCAATCGGCAAATTACTCAAACTGCTTAACTCGCCGAGAAAATCACTTTTGTTCCACAATGAATGTCTGGCAAAAAGTAGTTCATTTTGATGCAAGCCGTTCTGAAACCAATCGGCAAATTACTCAAAATGCTTAACTCGCCGAGAAAATCACTTTTGTTCCACAGTGAATGTCTGGCAAAAAATAGTAAATTTCAATGCCAGCCGTTCTGGAACCAATCGGCAAATTACTCAAAATGCTTAACGCGCCGAGAAAATCACTTTTGTTCCACAATGAATGCCTGGCACAAAATAGTTAGTTTCAATGCAAGCCGTTCTGAAAGCAATCGGCAAATTACTCAAACTGCTTAACTCGCCGAGAAAATCACTTTTGTTCCACAATGAATGTCTGGCAAAAAGTAGTTCATTTTGATGCAAGCCGTTCTGAAACCAATCGGCAAATTACTCAAAATGCTTAACTCGCCGAGAAAATCACTTTTGTTCCACAATGAATGTCTGGCAAAAAATAGTAAATTTCAATGCAAGCAGTTCTGAAAGAAATCGGCAAATTACTCAAAATGCTGAACTCGCCGAGAAAATCACTTTTGTTCCACAATGAATGCCTGGCAAAAAGTAGTTCATTTTGATGCAAGCCGTTCTGAAACCAATCGGCAAATTACTCAAAATGCTTAACTCGCCGAGAAAATCACTTTTGTTCCACAGTGAATGTCTGGCAAAAAATAGTAAATTTCAATGCCAGCCGTTCTGGAACCAATCGGCAAATTACTCAAAATGCTTAACGCGCCGAGAAAATCACTTTTGTTCCACAATGAATGTCTGGCAAAAAATAGTAAATTTCAATGCAAGCAGTTCTGAAAGCAATCGGCAAATTACTCAAAATGCTGAACTCGCCGAGAAAATCACTTTTGTTCCACAATGAATGCCTGGCAAAAAATAGTTAACTGTGATGCAAGCCGTTCTGAAACCAATCGGCAAATTACTCAAAATGCTTAACTCGCCGAGAAAATCACTTTTGTTCCACAATGAATGTCTGGCAAAAAATAGTTAATTTCACAGCAAGCCGTTCTGAAACCAATCGGCAAATTACTCAAAATGCTTAACTCGCCGAGAAAATCACTTTTGTTCCACAATGAATGTCTGGCAAAAAATAGTAAACTTAAATGCAAGCCGTTCTGAAACCGATCGACAAATTACACAAAATGCTTAACTCGTCGAGAAAATCACTTTTGTTCCACAATGAATGTCTGGCAAAAAATAGTTCATTTTGATGCAAGACGTTCTGAAACCAATCGGCAAAATGCTTAACTCGCCGAGAAAATCACTATTGTTCCACAATGAATGTCTGGCAAAAAATAGTAAATTTCAATGCAAGCAGTTCTGAAAGCAATCGGCAAATTACTCAAAATGCTGAACTCGCCGAGAAAATCACTTTTGTTCCACAATGAATGCCTGGCAAAAAATAGTTAATTGTGATGCAAGCCGTTCTGAAACCAATCGGCAAATTACTCAAAATGCTTAACTCGCCGAGAAAATCACTTTTGTTCCACAATGAATGTCTGGCAAAAAATAGTAAATTTCAATGCAAGCAGTTCTGAAAGCAATCGGCAAATTACTCAAAATGCTGAACTCGCCGAGAAAATCACTTTTGTTCCACAATGAATGCCTGGCAAAAAATAGTTAATTGTGATGCAAGCCGTTCTGAAACCAATCGGCAAATTACTCAAAATGCTTAACTCGCCGAGAAAATCACTTTTCTTCCACAATGAATGTCTGGCAAAAAATAGTTAATTTCACAGCAAGCCGTTCTGAAACCAATCGGCAAATTACTCAAAATGCTTAACTCGCCGAGAAAATCACTTTTGTTCCACAATGAATGTCTGGCAAAAAATAGTAAACTTAAATGCAAGCCGTTCTGAAACCGATCGACAAATTACACAAAATGCTTAACTCGTCGAGAAAATCACTTTTGTTCCACAATGAATGTCTGGCAAAAAATAGTTCATTTCAATGCAAGCCGTTCTGAAACCAATCGGCAAATTACTCAAAATGCTCAACGCGACGAGAAAATCACTTTTTTCCCACAATGAATGCCTAGCAAAAAGTAGTTAATTGTGATGCAAGCCGTTCTGAAACCAATCGGCAAATTACTCAAAATGCTTAACTCGCCGAGAAAATCACTTTTGTTCCACAATGAATGCCTGGCACAAAATAGTTAGTTTCAATGCAAGCCGTTCTGAAAGCAATCGGCAAATTAGTCAAAATGCTTAACTCGCCGAGAAAATCACTTTTGTTCCACAATGAATGTCTGGCAAAAAGTAGTTCATTTTGATGCAAGCCGTTCTGAAACCAATCGGCAAATTACTCAAAATGCTGAACTCGCCGAGAAAATCACTTTTGTTCCACAATGAATGCCTGGCAAAAAATAGTTAATTGTGATGCAAGCCGTTCTGAAACCAATCGGCAAATTGCTCAAAATGCTGAACGCGCCGAGAAAATCACTTTTTTCCCACAATGAATGTCTGGCAAAAAATAGTTAATTTTGATGCAAGACGTTCTGAAACCAATCGGCAAATTACTCAAAATGCTTAACTCGCCGAGAAAATCACTTTTTTCCAACAATAAACGTCTGGCAAAAAATGTAAATTTCAATGCAAGCCGTTCTGAAACCAATCGGCAAATTACTCAAAATGCTTAACTCTCCGAGAAAATCTCTTTTGTTCCACAATGAATGTCTGGCAAAATATAGTTTATTTCAATGCAAGACGTTCTGAAACCAATCGGCAAATTACTCAAAATGCTTAACTCTCCGAGAAAATCTCTTTTGTTCCACAATGAATGTCTGGCAAAATATAGTTAATTTCAATGCGAGCCGTTCTGAAACCAATCGGCAAATTACTCAAAATGCTTAACTCGCTGAGAAAACACTTTTGTTCCACAATGAATGTCTGGCAAAAAATAGTAAATTTCAATGCGAGCCGTTCTGAAACCAAACGGCAAATTACTCAAAATGCTCAACGCGCCGAAAAAAATCACTTTTGTTCCACAATGAATGCCTGGCACAAAATAGTTAATTTCAATGCAAGCCGTTCTGAAAGCAATCGGCAAATTACTCAAAATGCTTAACTCGCCGAGAAAATCACTTTTGTTCCACAATGAATGTCTGGCAAAAAATAGTAAATTTCAATGCAAACCGTTCTGAAACGAATCGGCAAATTACTCAAAATGCTTAACTCGTCGAGAAAATCACTTTTGTTCCACAGTGAATGTCTGGCAAAAAATAGTAATTTTCAATGCCAGCCGTTCTGGAACCAATCGGCAAATTACTCAAAATGCTTAACGCGCCGAGAAAATCACTTTTGTTCCACAATGAATGCCTGGCACAAAATAGTTAGTTTCAATGCAAGCCGTTCTGAAAGCAATCGGCAAATTACTCAAACTGCTTAACTCGCCGAGAAAATCACTTTTGTTCCACAATGAATGTCTGGCAAAAAGTAGTTCATTTTGATGCAAGCCGTTCTGAAACCAATCGGCAAATTACTCAAAATGCTTAACTCGCCGAGGAAATCACTTTTGTTCCACAGTGAATGTCTGGCAAAAAATAGTAAATTTCAATGCCAGCCGTTCTGGAACCAATCGGCAAATTACTCAAAATGCTTAACGCGCCGAGAAAATCACTTTTGTTCCACAATGAATGCCTGGCACAAAATAGTTAGTTTCAATGCAAGCCGTTTTGAAAGCAATCGGCAAATTACTCAAACTGCTTAACTCGCCGAGAAAATCACTTTTGTTCCACAATGAATGTCTGGCAAAAAGTAGTTCATTTTGATGCAAGCCGTTCTGAAACCAATCGGCAAATTACTCGAAATGCTTAACTCGCCGAGAAAATCACTTTTGTTCCACAATGAATGTCTGGCAAAAAATAGTAAATTTCAATGCAAGCAGTTCTGAAAGCAATCGGCAAATTACTCAAAATGCTGAACTCGCCGAGAAAATCACTTGTGTTCCACAATGAATGCCTGGCAAAAAATAGTTAATTGTGATGCAAGCCGTTCTGAAACCAATCGGCAAATTACTCAAAATGCTTAACTCGCCGAGAAAATCACTTTTGTTCCACAATGAATGTCTGGCAAAAAATAGTTAATTTCACAGCAAGCCGTTCTGAAACCAATCGGCAAATTACTCAAAATGCTTAACTCGCCGAGAAAATCACTTTTGTTCCACAATGAATGTCTGGAAAAAATAGTTAATTTCAATGCAAGCCGTTCTGAAACGAATCGGCAAATTACTCAAAATGCTTAACTCGTCGAGAAAATCACTTTTGTTCCACAATGAATGTCTGGCACAAAATAGTTAATTTCAATGCAAGCCGTTCTGAAACCAATCGGCAAATTACTCAAAATGCTGAACCCGCCGAGAAAATCACTTTTGTTCCACAATGAATGCCTGGCAAAAAATAGTTAATTGTGATGCAAGCCGTTCTGAAACCAATCGGCAAATTGCTCAAAATGCTGAACGCGCCGAGAAAATCACTTTTTTCCCACAATGAATGTCTGGCAAAAAATAGTTAATTTTGATGCAAGACGTTCTGAAACCAATCGGCAAATTACTCAAAATGCTTAACTCGCCGAGAAAATCACTTTTTTCCAACAATAAATGTCTGGCTAAAAATGTAAATTTCAATGCAAGCCGTTCTGAAACCAATCGGCAAATTACTCAAAATGCTTAACTCTCCGAGAAAATCTCTTGTTCCACAATGAATGTCTGGCAAAATATAGTTAATTTCAATGCAAGACGTTCTGAAACCAATCGGCAAATTACTCAAAATGCTTAACTCTCCGAGAAAATCTGTTTTGTTCCACAATGAATGTCTGGCAAAATATAGTTAATTTCAATGCGAGCCGTTCTGAAACCAATCGGCAAATTACTCAAAATGCTTAACTCGCCGAGAAAACACTTTTGTTCCACAATGAATGTCTGGCAAAAAATAGTAAATTTCAATGCGAGCCGTTCTGAAACCAAACGGCAAATTACTCAAAATGCTCAACGCGCCGAAAAAAATCACTTTTGTTCCACAATGAATGCCTGGCACAAAATAGTTAATTTCAATGCAAGCCGTTCTGAAAGCAATCGGCAAATTACTCAAAATGCTTAACTCGCCGAGAAAATCACTTTTGTTCCACAATGAATGTCTGGCAAAAAATAGTAAATTTCAATGCAAACCGTTCTGAAACGAATCGGCAAATTACTCAAAATGCTTAACTCGTCGAGAAAATCACTTTTGTTCCACAGTGAATGTCTGGCAAAAAATAGTAAATTTCAATGCCAGCCGTTCTGGAACCAATCGGCAAATTACTCAAAATGCTTAACGCGCCGAGAAAATCACTTTTGTTCCACAATGAATGCCTGGCACAAAATAGTTAGTTTCAATGCAAGCCGTTCTGAAAGCAATCGGCAAATTACTCAAACTGCTTAACTCGCCGAGAAAATCACTTTTGTTCCACAATGAATGTCTGGCAAAAAGTAGTTCATTTTGATGCAAGCCGTTCTGAAACCAATCGGCAAATTACTCAAAATGCTTAACTCGCCGAGGAAATCACTTTTGTTCCACAGTGAATGTCTGGCAAAAAATAGTAAATTTCAATGCCAGCCGTTCTGGAACCAATCGGCAAATTACTCAAAATGCTTAACGCGCCGAGAAAATCACTTTTGTTCCACAATGAATGCCTGGCACAAAATAGTTAGTTTCAATGCAAGCCGTTCTGAAAGCAATCGGCAAATTACTCAAACTGCTTAACTCGCCGAGAAAATCACTTTTGTTCCACAATGAATGTCTGGCAAAAAGTAGTTCATTTTGATGCAAGCCGTTCTGAAACCAATCGGCAAATTACTCGAAATGCTTAACTCGCCGAGAAAATCACTTTTGTTCCACAATGAATGTCTGGCAAAAAATAGTAAATTTCAATGCAAGCAGTTCTGAAAGCAATCGGCAAATTACTCAAAATGCTGAACTCGCCGAGAAATTCACTTGTGTTCCACAATGAATGCCTGGCAAAAATAGTTAATTGTGATGCAAGCCGTTCTGAAACCAATCGGCAAATTACTCAAAATGCTTAACTCGCCGAGAAAATCACTTTTGTTCCACAATGAATGTCTGGCAAAAAATAGTTAATTTCACAGCAAGCCGTTCTGAAACCAATCGGCAAATTACTCAAAATGCTTAACTCGCCGAGAAAATCACTTTTGTTCCACAATGAATGTCTGGAAAAAATAGTTAATTTCAATGCAAGCCGTTCTGAAACGAATCGGCAAATTACTCAAAATGCTTAACTCGTCGAGAAAATCACTTTTGTTCCACAATGAATGTCTGGCACAAAATAGTTAATTTCAATGCAAGCCGTTCTGAAACCAATCGGCAAATTACTCAAAATGCTGAACCCGCCGAGAAAATCACTTTTGTTCCACAATGAATGCCTGGCAAAAAATAGTTAATTGTGATGCAAGCCGTTCTGAAACCAATCGGCAAATTGCTCAAAATGCTGAACGCGCCGAGAAAATCACTTTTTTCCCACAATGAATGTCTGGCAAAAAATAGTTAATTTTGATGCAAGACGTTCTGAAACCAATCGGCAAATTACTCAAAATGCTTAACTCGCCGAGAAAATCACTTTTTTCCAACAATAAATGTCTGGCTAAAAATGTAAATTTCAATGCAAGCCGTTCTGAAACCAATCGGCAAATTACTCAAAATGCTTAACTCTCCGAGAAAATCTCTTGTTCCACAATGAATGTCTGGCAAAATATAGTTAATTTCAATGCAAGACGTTCTGAAACCAATCGGCAAATTACTCAAAATGCTTAACTCTCCGAGAAAATCTCTTTTGTTCCACAATGAATGTCTGGCAAAATATAGTTAATTTCAATGCGAGCCGTTCTGAAACCAATCGGCAAATTACTCAAAATGCTTAACTCGCCGAGAAAACACTTTTGTTCCACAATGAATGTCTGGCAAAAAATAGTAAATTTCAATGCGAGCCGTTCTGAAACCAAACGGCAAATTACTCAAAATGCTCAACGCGCCGAAAAAAATCACTTTTGTTCCACAATGAATGCCTGGCACAAAATAGTTAATTTCAATGCAAGCCGTTCTGAAAGCAATCGGCAAATTACTCAAAATGCTTAACTCGCCGAGAAAATCACTTTTGTTCCACAATGAATGTCTGGCAAAAAATAGTAAATTTCAATGCAAACCGTTCTGAAACGAATCGGCAAATTACTCAAAATGCTTAACTCGTCGAGAAAATCACTTTTGTTCCACAGTGAATGTCTGGCAAAAAATAGTAAATTTCAATGCCAGCCGTTCTGGAACCAATCGGCAAATTACTCAAAATGCTTAACGCGCCGAGAAAATCACTTTTGTTCCACAATGAATGCCTGGCACAAAATAGTTAGTTTCAATGCAAGCCGTTCTGAAAGCAATCGGCAAATTACTCAAACTGCTTAACTCGCCGAGAAAATCACTTTGATTCCACAATGAATGTCTGGCAAAAAGTAGTTCATTTTGATGCAAGCCGTTCTGAAACCAATCGGCAAATTACTCGAAATGCTTAACTCGCCGAGAAAATCACTTTTGTTCCACAATGAATGTCTGGCAAAAAATAGTAAATTTCAATGCAAGCAGTTCTGAAAGCAATCGGCAAATTACTCAAAATGCTGAACTCGCCGAGAAAATCACTTGTGTTCCACAATGAATGCCTGGCAAAAAATAGTTAATTGTGATGCAAGCCGTTCTGAAACCAATCGGCAAATTACTCAAAATGCTTAACTCGCCGAGAAAATCACTTTTGTTCCACAATGAATGTCTGGCAAAAAATAGTTAATTTCACAGCAAGCCGTTCTGAAACCAATCGGCAAATTACTCAAAATGCTTAACTCGCCGAGAAAATCACTTTTGTTCCACAATGAATGTCTGGAAAAAATAGTTAATTTCAATGCAAGCCGTTCTGAAACGAATCGGCAAATTACTCAAAATGCTTAACTCGTCGAGAAAATCACTTTTGTTCCACAATGAATGTCTGGCACAAAATAGTTAATTTCAAAGCAAGCCGTTCTGAAACCAATCGGCAAATTACTCAATATGCTGAACCCGCCGAGAAAATCACTTTTTTCCCACAATGAATGTCTGGCAAAAAATAGTTAATTGTGATGCAAGCCGTTCTGAAACCAATCGGCAAATTGCTCAAAATGCTGAACGCGCCGAGAAAATCACTTTTTTCCCACAATGAATGTCTGGCAAAAAATAGTTAATTTTGATGCAAGACGTTCTGAAACCAATCGGCAAATTACTCAAAATGCTTAACTCGCCGAGAAAATCACTTTTTTCCAACAATAAATGTCTGGCTAAAAATGTAAATTTCAATGCAAGCCGTTCTGAAACCAATCGGCAAATTACTCAAAATGCTTAACTCTCCGAGAAAATCTCTTGTTCCACAATGAATGTCTGGCAAAATATAGTTAATTTCAATGCAAGACGTTCTGAAACCAATCGGCAAATTACTCAAAATGCTTAACTCTCCGAGAAAATCTCTTTTGTTCCACAATGAATGTCTGGCAAAATATAGTTAATTTCAATGCGAGCCGTTCTGAAACCAATCGGCAAATTACTCAAAATGCTTAACTCGTCGAGAAAATCACTTTTTTCCCCACAATGAATGCCTAGCAAAAAGTAGTTAATTGTGATGCAAGCCGTTCTGAAACCAATCGGCAAATTACTCAAAATGCTCAACGCGCCGAAAAAAATCACTTTTGTTCCACAATGAATGCCTGGCACAAAATAGTTAATTTCAATGCAAGCCGTTCTGAAAGCAATCGGCAAATTACTCAAAATGCTTAACTCGCCGAGAAAATCACTTTTGTTCCACAATGAATGTCTGGCAAAAAATAGTAAATTTCAATGCAAACCGTTCTGAAACGAATCGGCAAATTACTCAAAATGCTTAACTCGTCGAGAAAATCACTTTTGTTCCACAGTGAATGTCTGGCAAAAAATAGTAAATTTCAATGCCAGCCGTTCTGGAACCAATCGGCAAATTACTCAAAATGCTTAACGCGCCGAGAAAATCACTTTTGTTCCACAATGAATGCCTGGCACAAAATAGTTAGTTTCAATGCAAGCCGTTCTGAAAGCAATCGGCAAATTACTCAAACTGCTTAACTCGCCGAGAAAATCACTTTTGTTCCACAATGAATGTCTGGCAAAAAGTAGTTCATTTTGATGCAAGCCGTTCTGAAACCAATCGGCAAATTACTCAAAATGCTTAACTCGCCGAGAAAATCACTTTTGTTCCACAGTGAATGTCTGGCAAAAAATAGTAAATTTCAATGCCAGCCGTTCTGGAACCAATCGGCAAATTACTCAAAATGCTTAACGCGCCGAGAAAATCACTTTTGTTCCACAATGAATGCCTGGCACAAAATAGTTAGTTTCAATGCAAGCCGTTCTGAAAGCAATCGGCAAATTACTCAAACTGCTTAACTCGCCGAGAAAATCACTTTTGTTCCACAATGAATGTCTGGCAAAAAGTAGTTCATTTTGATGCAAGCCGTTCTGAAACCAATCGGCAAATTACTCAAAATGCTTAACTCGCCGAGAAAATCACTTTTGTTCCACAATGAATGTCTGGCAAAAAATAGTAAATTTCAATGCAAGCAGTTCTGAAAGAAATCGGCAAATTATTCAAAATGCTGAACTCGCCGAGAAAATCACTTTTGTTCCACAATGAATGCCTGGCAAAAAATAGTTAATTGTGATGCAAGCCGTTCTGAAACCAATCGGCAAATTACTCAAAATGCTTAACTCGCCGAGAAAATCACTTTTGTTCCACAATGAATGTCTGGCAAAAAATAGTTAATTTCACAGCAAGCCGTTCTGAAACCAATCGGCAAATTACTCAAAATGCTTAACTCGCCGAGAAAATCACTTTTGTTCCACAATGAATGTCTGGCAAAAAATAGTAAACTTAAATGCAAGCCGTTCTGAAACCGATCGACAAATTACACAAAATGCTTAACTCGTCGAGAAAATCACTTTTGTTCCACAATGAATGTCTGGCAAAAAATAGTTCATTTTGATGCAAGACGTTCTGAAACCAATCGGCAAATTACTCAAAATGCTTAACTCGCCGAGAAAATCACTATTGTTCCACAATGAATGTCTGGCAAAAAATAGTAAATTTCAATGCAAGCAGTTCTGAAAGCAATCGGCAAATTACTCAAAATGCTGAACTCGCCGAGAAAATCACTTTTGTTCCACAATGAATGCCTGGCAAAAAATAGTTAATTGTGATGCAAGCCGTTCTGAAACCAATCGGCAAATTACTCAAAATGCTTAAATCGCCGAGAAAATCACTTTTGTTCCACAATGAATGTCTGGCAAAAAATAGTAAATTTCAATGCAAGCAGTTCTGAAACCAATCGGCAAATTACTCAAAATGCTGAACTCGCCGAGAAAATCACTTTTGTTCCACAATGAATGCCTGGCAAAAAATAGTTAATTGTGATGCAAGCCGTTCTGAAACCAATCGGCAAATTACTCAAAATGCTTAACTCGCCGAGAAAATCACTTTTCTTCCACAATGAATGTCTGGCAAAAAATAGTTAATTTCACAGCAAGCCGTTCTGAAACCAATCGGCAAATTACTCAAAATGCTTAACTCGCCGAGAAAATCACTTTTGTTCCACAATGAATGTCTGGCAAAAAATAGTAAACTTAAATGCAAGCCGTTCTGAAACCGATCGACAAATTACACAAAATGCTTAACTCGTCGAGAAAATCACTTTTGTTCCACAATGAATGTCTGGCAAAAAATAGTTAGTTTCAATGCAAGCCGTTCTGAAAGCAATCGGCAAATTAGTCAAAATGCTTAACTCGCCGAGAAAATCACTTTTGTTCCACAATGAATGTCTGGCAAAAAGTAGTTCATTTTGATGCAAGCCGTTCTGAAACCAATCGGCAAATTACTCAAAATGCTGAACTCTCCGAGAAAATCTCTTTTGTTCCACAATGAATGTCTGGCAAAATATAGTTAATTTCAATGCGAGCCGTTCTGAAACCAATCGGCAAATTACTCAAAATGCTTAACTCGCCGAGAAAATCTCTTTTGTTCCACAATGAATGTCTGGCAAAAAATAGTAAATTTCAATGCGAGCCGTTCTGAAACCAAACGGCAAATTACTCAAAATGCTCAACGCGCCGAAAAAAATCACTTTTGTTCCACAATGAATGCCTGGCACAAAATAGTTAATTTCAATGCAAGCCGTTCTGAAAGCAATCGGCAAATTACTCAAAATGCTTAACTCGCCGAGAAAATCACTTTTGTTCCACAATGAATGTCTGGCAAAAAATAGTAAATTTCAATGCAAACCGTTCTGAAACGAATCGGCAAATTACTCAAAATGCTTAACTCGTCGAGAAAATCACTTTTGTTCCACAGTGAATGTCTGGCAAAAAATAGTAAATTTCAATGCAAGCAGTTCTGAAAGCAATCGGCAAATTACTCAAAATGCTGAACTCGCCGAGAAAATCACTTTTGTTCCACAATGAATGCCTGGCAAAAAATAGTTAATTGTGATGCAAGCCGTTCTGAAACCAATCGGCAAATTACTCAAAATGCTTAACTCGCCGAGAAAATCACTTTTGTTCCACAATGAATGTCTGGCAAAAAATAGTAAATTTCAATGCAAGCAGTTCTGAAAGCAATCGGCAAATTACTCAAAATGCTGAACTCGCCGAGAAAATCACTTTTTCCCAACAATAAATGTCTGGCAAAAAATGTAAATTTCAATGCAAGCCGTTCTGAAACCAATCGGCAAATTACTCAAAATGCTTAACTCTCCGAGAAAATCTCTTTTGTTCCACAATGAATGTCTGGCAAAATATAGTTAATTTCAATGCAAGACGTTCTGAAACCAATCGGCAAATTACTCAAAATGCTTAACTCTCCGAGAAAATCTCTTTTGTTCCACAATGAATGTCTGGCAAAATATAGTTAATTTCAATGCGAGCCGTTCTGAAACCAATCGGCAAATTACTCAAAATGCTTAACTCGCCGAGAAAACACTTTTGTTCCACAATGAATGTCTGGCAAAAAATAGTAAATTTCAATGCGAGCCGTTCTGAAACCAAACGGCAAATTACTCAAAATGCTCAACGCGCCGAAAAAAATCACTTTTGTTCCACAATGAATGCCTGTCACAAAATAGTTAATTTCAATGCAAGCCGTTCTGAAAGCAATCGGCAAATTAGTCAAAATGCTTAACTCGCCGAGAAAATCACTTTTGTTCCACAGTGAATGTCTGGCAAAAAATAGTAAATTTCAATGCCAGCCGTTCTGGAACCAATCGGCAAATTACTCAAAATTCTTAACGCGCCGAGAAAATCACTTTTGTTCCACAATGAATGCCTGGCACAAAATAGTTAGTTTCAATGCAAGCCGTTCTGAAAGCAATCGGCAAATTACTCAAAGTGCTTAACTCGCCGAGAAAATCACTTTTGTTCCACAATGAATGTCTGGCAAAAAATAGTAAACTTAAATGCAAGCCGTTCTGAAACCGATCGACAAATTACACAAAATGCTTAACTCGTCGAGAAAATCACTTTTGTTCCACAATGAATGTCTGGCAAAAAATAGTTCATTTTGATGCAAGACGTTCTGAAACCAATCGGCAAATTACTCAAAATGCTTAACTCGCCGAGAAAATCACTTTTGTTCCACAATGAATGTCTGGCAAAATATAGTTAATTTCAATGCAAGCCGTTCTGAAACCAATCGGCAAATTACTCAAAATGCTCAACGCGACGAGAAAATCACTTTTTTCCCACAATGAATGCCTAGCAAAAAGTAGTTAATTGTGATGCAAGCCGTTCTGAAACCAATCGGCAAATTACTCAAAATGCTTAACTCGCCGAGAAAATCACTTTTGTTCCACAATGAATGCCTGGCACAAAATAGTTAGTTTCAATGCAAGCCGTTCTGAAAGCAATCGGCAAATTAGTCAAAATGCTTAACTCGCCGAGAAAATCACTTTTGTTCCACAATGAATGTCTGGCAAAAAGTAGTTCATTTTGATGCAAGCCGTTCTGAAACCAATCGGCAAATTACTCAAAATGCTGAACTCGCCGAGAAAATCACTTTTGTTCCACAATGAATGCCTGGCAAAAAATAGTTAATTTTGATGCAAGACGTTCTGAAACCAATCGGCAAATTACTCAAAATGCTTAACTCGCCGAGAAAATCACTTTTTTCCAACAATAAATGTCTGGCAAAAAATGTAAATTTCAATGCAAGCCGTTCTGAAACCAATCGGCAAATTACTCAAAATGCTTAACTCTCCGAGAAAATCTCTTTTGTTCCACAATGAATGTCTGGCAAAATATAGTTAATTTCAATGCAAGACGTTCTGAAACCAATCGGCAAATTACTCAAAATGCTTAACTCTCCGAGAAAATCTCTTTTGATCCACAATGAATGTCTGGCAAAATATAGTTAATTTCAATGCGAGCCGTTCTGAAACCAATCGGCAAATTACTCAAAATGCTTAACTCGCCGAGAAAACACTTTTGTTCCACAATGAATGTCTGGCAAAAAATAGTAAATTTCAATGCGAGCCGTTCTGAAACCAAACGGCAAATTACTCAAAATGCTCAACGCGCCGAAAAAAATCACTTTTGTTCCACAATGAATGCCTGGCACAAAATAGTTAATTTCAATGCAAGCCGTTCTGAAAGCAATCGGCAAATTACTCAAAATGCTTAACTCGCCGAGAAAATCACTTTTGTTCCACAATGAATGTCTGGCAAAAAATAGTAAATTTCAATGCAAACCGTTCTGAAACGGATCGGCAAATTACTCAAAATGCTTAACTCGTCGAGAAAATCACTTTTTCCCAACAATAAATGTCTGGCAAAAAATGTAAATTTCAATGCAAGCCGTTCTGAAACCAATCGGCAAATTACTCAAAATGCTTAACTCTCCGAGAAAATCTCTTTTGTTCCACAATGAATGTCTGGCAAAATATAGTTAATTTCAATGCAAGACGTTCTGAAACCAATCGGCAAATTACTCAAAATGCTTAACTCTCCGAGAAAATCTCTTTTGTTCCACAATGAATGTCTGGCAAAATATAGTTAATTTCAATGCGAGCCGTTCTGAAACCAATCGGCAAATTACTCAAAATGCTTAACTCGCCGAGAAAACACTTTTGTTCCACAATGAATGTCTGGCAAAAAATAGTAAATTTCAATGCGAGCCGTTCTGAAACCAAACGGCAAATTACTCAAAATGCTCAACGCGCCGAAAAAAATCACTTTTGTTCCACAATGAATGCCTGTCACAAAATAGTTAATTTCAATGCAAGCCGTTCTGAAAGCAATCGGCAAATTACTCAAAATGCTTAACTCGCCGAGAAAATCACTTTTGTTCCACAATGAATGCCTGGCACAAAATAGTTAGTTTCAATGCAAGCCGTTCTGAAAGCAATCGGCAAATTAGTCAAAATGCTTAACTCGCCGAGAAAATCACTTTTGTTCCACAGTGAATGTCTGGCAAAAAATAGTAAATTTCAATGCCAGCCGTTCTGGAACCAATCGGCAAATTACTCAAAATTCTTAACGCGCCGAGAAAATCACTTTTGTTCCACAATGAATGCCTGGCACAAAATAGTTAGTTTCAATGCAAGCCGTTCTGAAAGCAATCGGCAAATTACTCAAAGTGCTTAACTCGCCGAGAAAATCACTTTTGTTCCACAATGAATGTCTGGCAAAAAATAGTAAACTTAAATGCAAGCCGTTCTGAAACCGATCGACAAATTACACAAAATGCTTAACTCGTCGAGAAAATCACTTTTGTTCCACAATGAATGTCTGGCAAAAAATAGTTCATTTTGATGCAAGACGTTCTGAAACCAATCGGCAAATTACTCAAAATGCTTAACTCGCCGAGAAAATCACTTTTGTTCCACAATGAATGTCTGGCAAAATATAGTTAATTTCAATGCAAGCCGTTCTGAAACCAATCGGCAAATTACTCAAAATGCTCAACGCGACGAGAAAATCACTTTTTTCCCACAATGAATGCCTAGCAAAAAGTAGTTAATTGTGATGCAAGCCGTTCTGAAACCAATCGGCAAATTACTCAAAATGCTTAACTCTCCGAGAAAATCTCTTTTGTTCCACAATGAATGTCTGGCAAAATATAGTTAATTTCAATGCGAGCCGTTCTGAAACCAATCGGCAAATTACTCAAAATGCTTAACTCGCCGAGAAAACACTTTTGTTCCACAATGAATGTCTGGCAAAAAATAGTAAATTTCAATGCGAGCCGTTCTGAAACCAAACGGCAAATTACTCAAAATGCTCAACGCGCCGAAAAAAATCACTTTTGTTCCACAATGAATGCCTGTCACAAAATAGTTAATTTCAATGCAAGCCGTTCTGAAAGCAATCGGCAAATTAGTCAAAATGCTTAACTCGCCGAGAAAATCACTTTTGTTCCACAGTGAATGTCTGGCAAAAAATAGTAAATTTCAATGCCAGCCGTTCTGGAACCAATCGGCAAATTACTCAAAATTCTTAACGCGCCGAGAAAATCACTTTTGTTCCACAATGAATGCCTGGCACAAAATAGTTAGTTTCAATGCAAGCCGTTCTGAAAGCAATCGGCAAATTACTCAAAGTGCTTAACTCGCCGAGAAAATCACTTTTGTTCCACAATGAATGTCTGGCAAAAAATAGTAAACTTAAATGCAAGCCGTTCTGAAACCGATCGACAAATTACACAAAATGCTTAACTCGTCGAGAAAATCACTTTTGTTCCACAATGAATGTCTGGCAAAAAATAGTTCATTTTGATGCAAGACGTTCTGAAACCAATCGGCAAATTACTCAAAATGCTTAACTCGCCGAGAAAATCACTTTTGTTCCACAATGAATGTCTGGCAAAATATAGTTAATTTCAATGCAAGCCGTTCTGAAACCAATCGGCAAATTACTCAAAATGCTCAACGCGACGAGAAAATCACTTTTTTCCCACAATGAATGCCTAGCAAAAAGTAGTTAATTGTGATGCAAGCCGTTCTGAAACCAATCGGCAAATTACTCAAAATGCTTAACTCGCCGAGAAAATCACTTTTGTTCCACAATGAATGCCTGGCACAAAATAGTTAGTTTCAATGCAAGCCGTTCTGAAAGCAATCGGCAAATTAGTCAAAATGCTTAACTCGCCGAGAAAATCACTTTTGTTCCACAATGAATGTCTGGCAAAAAGTAGTTCATTTTGATGCAAGCCGTTCTGAAACCAATCGGCAAATTACTCAAAATGCTGAACTCGCCGAGAAAATCACTTTTGTTCCACAATGAATGCCTGGCAAAAAATAGTTAATTTTGATGCAAGACGTTCTGAAACCAATCGGCAAATTACTCAAAATGCTTAACTCGCCGAGAAAATCACTTTTTTCCAACAATAAATGTCTGGCAAAAGATGTAAATTTCAATGCAAGCCGTTCTGAAACCAATCGGCAAATTACTCAAAATGCTTAACTCTCCGAGAAAATCTCTTTTGTTCCACAATGAATGTCTGGCAAAATATAGTTAATTTCAATGCAAGACGTTCTGAAACCAATCGGCAAATTACTCAAAATGCTTAACTCTCCGAGAAAATCTCTTTTGATCCACAATGAATGTCTGGCAAAATATAGTTAATTTCAATGCGAGCCGTTCTGAAACCAATCGGCAAATTACTCAAAATGCTTAACTCGCCGAGAAAACACTTTTGTTCCACAATGAATGTCTGGCAAAAAATAGTAAATTTCAATGCGAGCCGTTCTGAAACCAAACGGCAAATTACTCAAAATGCTCAACGCGCCGAAAAAAATCACTTTTGTTCCACAATGAATGCCTGGCACAAAATAGTTAATTTCAATGCAAGCCGTTCTGAAAGCAATCGGCAAATTACTCAAAATGCTTAACTCGCCGAGAAAATCACTTTTGTTCCACAATGAATGTCTGGCAAAAAATAGTAAATTTCAATGCAAACCGTTCTGAAACGGATCGGCAAATTACTCAAAATGCTTAACTCGTCGAGAAAATCACTTTTGTTCCACAGTGAATGTCTGGCAAAAAATAGTAAATTTCAATGCCAGCCGTTCTGGAACCAATCGGCAAATTACTCAAAATGCTTAACGCGCCGAGAAAATCACTTTTGTTCCACAATGAATGCCTGGCACAAAATAGTTAGTTTCAATGCAAGCCGTTCTGAAAGCAATCGGCAAATTACTCAAACTGCTTAACTCGCCGAGAAAATCACTTTTGTTCCACAATGAATGTCTGGCAAAAAGTAGTTCATTTTGATGCAAGCCGTTCTGAAACCAATCGGCAAATTACTCAAAATGCTTAACTCGCCGAGAAAACACTTTTGTTCCACAATGAATGCCTGGCAAAAAATAGTTAATTGTGATGCAAGCCGTTCTGAAACCAATCGGCAAATTGCTCAAAATGCTGAACGCGCCGAGAAAATCACTTTTTTCCCACAATGAATGTCTGGCAAAAAATAGTTAATTTTGATGCAAGACGTTCTGAAACCAATCGGCAAATTACTCAAAATGCTTAACTCGCCGAGAAAATCACTTTTTTCCAACAATAAATGTCTGGCAAAAAATGTAAATTTCAATGCAAGCCGTTCTGAAACCAATCGGCAAATTACTCAAAATGCTTAACTCTCCGAGAAAATCTCTTTTGTTCCACAATGAATGTCTGGCAAAATATAGTTAATTTCAATGCAAGACGTTCTGAAACCAATCGGCAAATTACTCAAAATGCTTAACTCTCCGAGAAAATCTCTTTTGTTCCACAATGAATGTCTGGCAAAATATAGTTAATTTCATTGCGAGCCGTTCTGAAACCAATCGGCAAATTACTCAAAATGCTTAACTCGCCGAGAAAACACTTTTGTTCCACAATGAATGCCTGGCAAAAAATAGTAAATTTCAATGCGAGCCGTTCTGAAACCAAACGGCAAATTACTCAAAATGCTCAACGCGCCGAAAAAAATCACTTTTGTTCCACAATGAATGCCTGGCACAAAATAGTTAATTTCAATGCAAGCCGTTCTGAAAGCAATCGGCAAATTACTCAAAATGCTTAACTCGCCGAGAAAATCACTTTTGTTCCACAATGAATGTCTGGCAAAAAATAGTAAATTTCAATGCAAACCGTTCTGAAACGACTCGGCAAATTACTCAAAATGCTTAACTCGTCGAGAAAATCACTTTTGTTCCACAGTGAATGTCTGGCAAAAAATAGTAAATTTCAATGCCAGCCGTTCTGGAACCAATCGGCAAATTACTCAAAATGCTTAACGCGCCGAGAAAATCACTTTTGTTCCACAATGAATGCCTGGCACAAAATAGTTAGTTTCAATGCAAGCCGTTCTGAAAGCAATCGGCAAATTACTCAAACTGCTTAACTCGCCGAGAAAATCACTTTTGTTCCACAATGAATGTCTGGCAAAAAGTAGTTCATTTTGATGCAAGCCGTTCTGAAACCAATCGGCAAATTACTCAAAATGCTTAACTCGCCGAGGAAATCACTTTTGTTCCACAGTGAATGTCTGGCAAAAAATAGTAAATTTCAATGCCAGCCGTTCTGGAACCAATCGGCTAATTACTCAAAATGCTTAACGCGCCGAGAAAATCACTTTTGTTCCACAATGAATGCCTGGCACAAAATAGTTAGTTTCAATGCAAGCCGTTCTGAAAGCAATCGGCAAATTACTCAAACTGCTTAACTCGCCGAGAAAATCACTTTTGTTCCACAATGAATGTCTGGCAAAAAGTAGTTCATTTTGATGCAAGCCGTTCTGAAACCAATCGGCAAATTACTCGAAATGCTTAACTCGCCGAGAAAATCACTTTTGTTCCACAATGAATGTCTGGCAAAAAATAGTAAATTTCAATGCAAGCAGTTCTGAAAGCAATCGGCAAATTACTCAAAATGCTGAACTCGCCGAGAAAATCACTTGTGTTCCACAATGAATGCCTGGCAAAAAATAGTTAATTGTGATGCAAGCCGTTCTGAAACCAATCGGCAAATTACTCAAAATGCTTAACTCGCCGAGAAAATCACTTTTGTTCCACAATGAATGTCTGGCAAAAAATAGTTAATTTCACAGCAAGCCGTTCTGAAACCAATCGGCAAATTACTCAAACTGCTTAACTCGCCGAGAAAATCACTTTTGTTCCACAATGAATGTCTGGCAAAAAATAGTAAACTTAAATGCAAGCCGTTCTGAAACCGATCGACAAATTACACAAAATGCTTAACTCGTCGAGAAAATCACTTTTGTTCCACAATGAATGTCTGGCAAAAAATAGTTCATTTTGATGCAAGACGTTCTGAAACCAATCGGCAAATTACTCAAAATGCTTAACTCGCCGAGAAAATCACTTTTGTTCCACAATGAATGTCTGGCAAAAAGTAGTTCATTTTGATGCAAGCCGTTCTGAAACCAATCGGCAAATTACTCAAAATGCTGAACTCGCCGAGAAAATCACTTTTGTTCCACAATGAATGCCTGGCAAAAAATAGTTAATTGTGATGCAAGCCGTTCTGAAACCAATCGGCAAATTACTCAAAATGCTTAACTCGCCGAGAAAATCACTTTTGTTCCACAATGAATGCCTGGCACAAAATAGTTAGTTTCAATGCAAGCCGTTCTGAAAGCAATCGGCAAATTAGTCAAAATGCTTAACTCGCCGAGAAAATCACTTTTGTTCCACAATGAATGTCTGGCAAAAAGTAGTTCATTTTGATGCAAGCCGTTCTGAAACCAATCGGCAAATTACTCAAAATGCTGAACTCGCCGAGAAAATCACTTTTGTTCCACAATGAATGCCTGGCAAAAAATAGTTAATTTTGATGCAAGACGTTCTGAAACCAATCGGCAAATTACTCAAAATGCTTAACTCGCCGAGAAAATCACTTTTTTCCAACAATAAATGTCTGGCAAAAGATGTAAATTTCAATGCAAGCCGTTCTGAAACCAATCGGCAAATTACTCAAAATGCTTAACTCTCCGAGAAAATCTCTTTTGTTCCACAATGAATGTCTGGCAAAATATAGTTAATTTCAATGCAAGACGTTCTGAAACCAATCGGCAAATTACTCAAAATGCTTAACTCTCCGAGAAAATCTCTTTTGATCCACAATGAATGTCTGGCAAAATATAGTTAATTTCAATGCGAGCCGTTCTGAAACCAATCGGCAAATTACTCAAAATGCTTAACTCGCCGAGAAAACACTTTTGTTCCACAATGAATGTCTGGCAAAAAATAGTAAATTTCAATGCGAGCCGTTCTGAAACCAAACGGCAAATTACTCAAAATGCTCAACGCGCCGAAAAAAATCACTTTTGTTCCACAATGAATGCCTGGCACAAAATAGTTAATTTCAATGCAAGCCGTTCTGAAAGCAATCGGCAAATTACTCAAAATGCTTAACTCGCCGAGAAAATCACTTTTGTTCCACAATGAATGTCTGGCAAAAAATAGTAAATTTCAATGCAAACCGTTCTGAAACGGATCGGCAAATTACTCAAAATGCTTAACTCGTCGAGAAAATCACTTTTGTTCCACAGTGAATGTCTGGCAAAAAATAGTAAATTTCAATGCCAGCCGTTCTGGAACCAATCGGCAAATTACTCAAAATGCTTAACGCGCCGAGAAAATCACTTTTGTTCCACAATGAATGCCTGGCACAAAATAGTTAGTTTCAATGCAAGCCGTTCTGAAAGCAATCGGCAAATTACTCAAACTGCTTAACTCGCCGAGAAAATCACTTTTGTTCCACAATGAATGTCTGGCAAAAAGTAGTTCATTTTGATGCAAGCCGTTCTGAAACCAATCGGCAAATTACTCAAAATGCTTAACTCGCCGAGAAAACACTTTTGTTCCACAATGAATGCCTGGCAAAAAATAGTTAATTGTGATGCAAGCCGTTCTGAAACCAATCGGCAAATTGCTCAAAATGCTGAACGCGCCGAGAAAATCACTTTTTTCCCACAATGAATGTCTGGCAAAAAATAGTTAATTTTGATGCAAGACGTTCTGAAACCAATCGGCAAATTACTCAAAATGCTTAACTCGCCGAGAAAATCACTTTTTTCCAACAATAAATGTCTGGCAAAAAATGTAAATTTCAATGCAAGCCGTTCTGAAACCAATCGGCAAATTACTCAAAATGCTTAACTCTCCGAGAAAATCTCTTTTGTTCCACAATGAATGTCTGGCAAAATATAGTTAATTTCAATGCAAGACGTTCTGAAACCAATCGGCAAATTACTCAAAATGCTTAACTCTCCGAGAAAATCTCTTTTGTTCCACAATGAATGTCTGGCAAAATATAGTTAATTTCATTGCGAGCCGTTCTGAAACCAATCGGCAAATTACTCAAAATGCTTAACTCGCCGAGAAAACACTTTTGTTCCACAATGAATGCCTGGCAAAAAATAGTAAATTTCAATGCGAGCCGTTCTGAAACCAAACGGCAAATTACTCAAAATGCTCAACGCGCCGAAAAAAATCACTTTTGTTCCACAATGAATGCCTGGCACAAAATAGTTAATTTCAATGCAAGCCGTTCTGAAAGCAATCGGCAAATTACTCAAAATGCTTAACTCGCCGAGAAAATCACTTTTGTTCCACAATGAATGTCTGGCAAAAAATAGTAAATTTCAATGCAAACCGTTCTGAAACGACTCGGCAAATTACTCAAAATGCTTAACTCGTCGAGAAAATCACTTTTGTTCCACAGTGAATGTCTGGCAAAAAATAGTAAATTTCAATGCCAGCCGTTCTGGAACCAATCGGCAAATTACTCAAAATGCTTAACGCGCCGAGAAAATCACTTTTGTTCCACAATGAATGCCTGGCACAAAATAGTTAGTTTCAATGCAAGCCGTTCTGAAAGCAATCGGCAAATTACTCAAACTGCTTAACTCGCCGAGAAAATCACTTTTGTTCCACAATGAATGTCTGGCAAAAAGTAGTTCATTTTGATGCAAGCCGTTCTGAAACCAATCGGCAAATTACTCAAAATGCTTAACTCGCCGAGGAAATCACTTTTGTTCCACAGTGAATGTCTGGCAAAAAATAGTAAATTTCAATGCCAGCCGTTCTGGAACCAATCGGCTAATTACTCAAAATGCTTAACGCGCCGAGAAAATCACTTTTGTTCCACAATGAATGCCTGGCACAAAATAGTTAGTTTCAATGCAAGCCGTTCTGAAAGCAATCGGCAAATTACTCAAACTGCTTAACTCGCCGAGAAAATCACTTTTGTTCCACAATGAATGTCTGGCAAAAAGTAGTTCATTTTGATGCAAGCCGTTCTGAAACCAATCGGCAAATTACTCGAAATGCTTAACTCGCCGAGAAAATCACTTTTGTTCCACAATGAATGTCTGGCAAAAAATAGTAAATTTCAATGCAAGCAGTTCTGAAAGCAATCGGCAAATTACTCAAAATGCTGAACTCGCCGAGAAAATCACTTGTGTTCCACAATGAATGCCTGGCAAAAAATAGTTAATTGTGATGCAAGCCGTTCTGAAACCAATCGGCAAATTACTCAAAATGCTTAACTCGCCGAGAAAATCACTTTTGTTCCACAATGAATGTCTGGCAAAAAATAGTTAATTTCACAGCAAGCCGTTCTGAAACCAATCGGCAAATTACTCAAACTGCTTAACTCGCCGAGAAAATCACTTTTGTTCCACAATGAATGTCTGGCAAAAAATAGTAAACTTAAATGCAAGCCGTTCTGAAACCGATCGACAAATTACACAAAATGCTTAACTCGTCGAGAAAATCACTTTTGTTCCACAATGAATGTCTGGCAAAAAATAGTTCATTTTGATGCAAGACGTTCTGAAACCAATCGGCAAATTACTCAAAATGCTTAACTCGCCGAGAAAATCACTTTTGTTCCACAATGAATGTCTGGCAAAAAGTAGTTCATTTTGATGCAAGCCGTTCTGAAACCAATCGGCAAATTACTCAAAATGCTGAACTCGCCGAGAAAATCACTTTTGTTCCACAATGAATGCCTGGCAAAAAATAGTTAATTGTGATGCAAGCCGTTCTGAAACCAATCGGCAAATTACTCAAAATGCTTAACTCGCCGAGAAAATCACTTTTGTTCCACAATGAATGCCTGGCACAAAATAGTTAGTTTCAATGCAAACCGTTCTGAAAGCAATCGGCAAATTACTCAAAATGCTTAACTCGCCGAGAAAATCACTTTTGTTCCACAATGAATGTCTGGCAAAAAGTAGTTCATTTTGATGCAAGCCGTTCTGAAACCAATCGGCAAATTACTCAAAATGCTGAACTCGCCGAGAAAATCACTTTTGTTCCACAATGAATGCCTGGCAAAAAATAGTTAATTGTGATGCAAGCCGTTCTGAAACCAATCGGCAAATTGCTCAAAATGCTGAACGCGCCGAGAAAATCACTTTTTTCCCACAATGAATGTCTGGCAAAAAATAGTTAATTTTGATGCAAGACGTTCTGAAACCAATCGGCAAATTACTCAAAATGCTTAACTCGCCGAGAAAATCACTTTTTTCCAACAATAAATGTCTGGCAAAAAATGTAAATTTCAATGCAAGCCGTTCTGAAACCAATCGGCAAATTACTCAAAATGCTTAACTCTCCGAGAAAATCTCTTTTGTTCCACAATGAATGTCTGGCAAAATATAGTTAATTTCAATGCAAGACGTTCTGAAACCAATCGGCAAATTACTCAAAATGCTTAACTCTCCGAGAAAATCTCTTTTGTTCCACAATGAATGTCTGGCAAAATATAGTTAATTTCAATGCGAGCCGTTCTGAAACCAATCGGCAAATTACTCAAAATGCTTAACTCGCCGAGAAAACACTTTTGTTCCACAATGAATGTCTGGCAAAAAATAGTAAATTTCAATGCGAGCCGTTCTGAAACCAAACGGTAATTTACTCAAAATGCTCAACGCGCCGAAAAAAATCACTTTTGTTCCACAATGAATGCCTGGCACAAAATAGTTAATTTCAATGCAAGCCGTTCTGAAACCAATCGGCAAATTACTCAAAATGCTTAACTCGCCGAGAAAACACTTTTGTTCCACAATGAATGCCTGGCAAAAAATAGTTAATTGTGATGCAAGCCGTTCTGAAACCAATCGGCAAATTGCTCAAAATGCTGAACGCGCCGAGAAAATCACTTTTTTCCCACAATGAATGTCTGGCAAAAAATAGTTAATTTTGATGCAAGACGTTCTGAAACCAATCGGCAAATTACTCAAAATGCTTAACTCGCCGAGAAAATCACTTTTTTCCAACAATAAATGTCTGGCAAAAAATGTAAATTTCAATGCAAGCCGTTCTGAAACCAATCGGCAAATTACTCAAAATGCTTAACTCTCCGAGAAAATCTCTTTTGTTCCACAATGAATGTCTGGCAAAATATAGTTAATTTCAATGCAAGACGTTCTGAAACCAATCGGCAAATTACTCAAAATGCTTAACTCTCCGAGAAAATCTCTTTTGTTCCACAATGAATGTCTGGCAAAATATAGTTAATTTCAATGCGAGCCGTTCTGAAACCAATCGGCAAATTACTCAAAATGCTTAACTCGCCGAGAAAACACTTTTGTTCCACAATGAATGTCTGGCAAAAAATCGTAAATTTCAATGCGAGCCGTTCTGAAACCAAACGGCAAATTACTCAAAATGCTCAACGCGCCGAAAAAAATCACTTTTGTTCCACAATGAATGCCTGGCACAAAATAGTTAATTTCAATGCAAGCCGTTCTGAAAGCAATCGGCAAATTACTCAAAATGCTTAACTCGCCGAGAAAATCACTTTTGTTCCACAATGAATGTCTGGCAAAAAATAGTAAATTTCAATGCAAACCGTTCTGAAACGACTCGGCAAATTACTCAAAATGCTTAACTCGTCGAGAAAATCACTTTTGTTCCACAGTGAATGTCTGGCAAAAAATAGTAAATTTCAATGCCAGCCGTTCTGGAACCAATCGGCAAATTACTCAAAATGCTTAACGCGCCGAGAAAATCACTTTTGTTCCACAATGAATGCCTGGCACAAAATAGTTAGTTTCAATGCAAGCCGTTCTGAAAGCAATCGGCAAATTACTCAAACTGCTTAACTCGCCGAGAAAATCACTTTTGTTCCACAATGAATGTCTGGCAAAAAGTAGTTCATTTTGATGCAAGCCGTTCTGAAACCAATCGGCAAATTACTCAAAATGCTTAACTCGCCGAGGAAATCACTTTTGTTCCACAGTGAATGTCTGGCAAAAAATAGTAAATTTCAATGCCAGCCGTTCTGGAACCAATCGGCAAATTACTCAAAATGCTTAACGCGCCGAGAAAATCACTTTTGTTCCACAATGAATGCCTGGCACAAAATAGTTAGTTTCAATGCAAGCCGTTCTGAAAGCAATCGGCAAATTACTCAAACTGCTTAACTCGCCGAGAAAATCACTTTTGTTCCACAATGAATGTCTGGCAAAAAGTAGTTCATTTTGATGCAAGCCGTTCTGAAACCAATCGGCAAATTACTCGAAATGCTTAACTCGCCGAGAAAATCACTTTTGTTCCACAATGAATGTCTGGCAAAAAATAGTAAATTTCAATGCAAGCAGTTCTGAAAGCAATCGGCAAATTACTCAAAATGCTGAACTCGCCGAGAAAATCACTTGTGTTCCACAATGAATGCCTGGCAAAAAATAGTTAATTGTGATGCAAGCCGTTCTGAAACCAATCGGCAAATTACTCAAAATGCTTAACTCGCCGAGAAAATCACTTTTGTTCCACAATGAATGTCTGGCAAAAAATAGTTAATTTCACAGCAAGCCGTTCTGAAACCAATCGGCAAATTACTCAAACTGCTTAACTCGCCGAGAAAATCACTTTTGTTCCACAATGAATGTCTGGCAAAAAATAGTAAACTTAAATGCAAGCCGTTCTGAAACCGATCGACAAATTACACAAAATGCTTAACTCGTCGAGAAAATCACTTTTGTTCCACAATGAATGTCTGGCAAAAAATAGTTCATTTTGATGCAAGACGTTCTGAAACCAATCGGCAAATTACTCAAAATGCTTAACTCGCCGAGAAAATCACTTTTGTTCCACAATGAATGTCTGGCAAAATATAGTTAATTTCAATGCAAGCCGTTCTGAAACCAATCGGCAAATTACTCAAAATGCTCAACGCGACGAGAAAATCACTTTTTTCCCACAATGAATGCCTAGCAAAAAGTAGTTAATTGTGATGCAAGCCGTTCTGAAACCAATCGGCAAATTACTCAAAATGCTTAACTCGCCGAGAAAATCACTTTTGTTCCACAATGAATGCCTGGCACAAAATAGTTAGTTTCAATGCAAACCGTTCTGAAAGCAATCGGCAAATTACTCAAAATGCTTAACTCGCCGAGAAAATCACTTTTGTTCCACAATGAATGTCTGGCAAAAAGTAGTTCATTTTGATGCAAGCCGTTCTGAAACCAATCGGCAAATCACTCAAAATGCTGAACTCGCCGAGAAAATCACTTTTGTTCCACAATGAATGCCTGGCAAAAAATAGTTAATTGTGATGCAAGCCGTTCTGAAACCAATCGGCAAATTGCTCAAAATGCTGAACGCGCCGAGAAAATCACTTTTTTCCCACAATGAATGTCTGGCAAAAAATAGTTAATTTTGATGCAAGACGTTCTGAAACCAATCGGCAAATTACTCAAAATGCTTAACTCGCCGAGAAAATCACTTTTTTCCAACAATAAATGTCTGGCAAAAAATGTAAATTTCAATGCAAGCCGTTCTGAAACCAATCGGCAAATTACTCAAAATGCTTAACTCTCCGAGAAAATCTCTTTTGTTCCACAATGAATGTCTGGCAAAATATAGTTAATTTCAATGCAAGACGTTCTGAAACCAATCGGCAAATTACTCAAAATGCTTAACTCTCCGAGAAAATCTCTTTTGTTCCACAATGAATGTCTGGCAAAATATAGTTAATTTCAATGCGAGCCGTTCTGAAACCAATCGGCAAATTACTCAAAATGCTTAACTCGCCGAGAAAACACTTTTGTTCCACAATGAATGTCTGGCAAAAAATAGTAAATTTCAATGCGAGCCGTTCTGAAACCAAACGGTAATTTACTCAAAATGCTCAACGCGCCGAAAAAAAATCACTTTTGTTCCACAATGAATGCCTGGCACAAAATAGTTAATTTCAATGCAAGCCGTTCTGAAACCAATCGGCAAATTACTCAAAATGCTTAACTCGCCGAGAAAACACTTTTGTTCCACAATGAATGCCTGGCAAAAAATAGTTAATTGTGATGCAAGCCGTTCTGAAACCAATCGGCAAATTGCTCAAAATGCTGAACGCGCCGAGAAAATCACTTTTTTCCCACAATGAATGTCTGGCAAAAAATAGTTAATTTTGATGCAAGACGTTCTGAAACCAATCGGCAAATTACTCAAAATGCTTAACTCGCCGAGAAAATCACTTTTTTCCAACAATAAATGTCTGGCAAAAAATGTAAATTTCAATGCAAGCCGTTCTGAAACCAATCGGCAAATTACTCAAAATGCTTAACTCTCCGAGAAAATCTCTTTTGTTCCACAATGAATGTCTGGCAAAATATAGTTAATTTCAATGCAAGACGTTCTGAAACCAATCGGCAAATTACTCAAAATGCTTAACTCTCCGAGAAAATCTCTTTTGTTCCACAATGAATGTCTGGCAAAATATAGTTAATTTCAATGCGAGCCGTTCTGAAACCAATCGGCAAATTACTCAAAATGCTTAACTCGCCGAGAAAACACTTTTGTTCCACAATGAATGTCTGGCAAAAAATCGTAAATTTCAATGCGAGCCGTTCTGAAACCAAACGGCAAATTACTCAAAATGCTCAACGCGCCGAAAAAAATCACTTTTGTTCCACAATGAATGCCTGGCACAAAATAGTTAATTTCAATGCAAGCCGTTCTGAAAGCAATCGGCAAATTACTCAAAATGCTTAACTCGCCGAGAAAATCACTTTTGTTCCACAATGAATGTCTGGCAAAAAATAGTAAATTTCAATGCAAACCGTTCTGAAACGACTCGGCAAATTACTCAAAATGCTTAACTCGTCGAGAAAATCACTTTTGTTCCACAGTGAATGTCTGGCAAAAAATAGTAAATTTCAATGCCAGCCGTTCTGGAACCAATCGGCAAATTACTCAAAATGCTTAACGCGCCGAGAAAATCACTTTTGTTCCACAATGAATGCCTGGCACAAAATAGTTAGTTTCAATGCAAGCCGTTCTGAAAGCAATCGGCAAATTACTCAAACTGCTTAACTCGCCGAGAAAATCACTTTTGTTCCACAATGAATGTCTGGCAAAAAGTAGTTCATTTTGATGCAAGCCGTTCTGAAACCAATCGGCAAATTACTCAAAATGCTTAACTCGCCGAGGAAATCACTTTTGTTCCACAGTGAATGTCTGGCAAAAAATAGTAAATTTCAATGCCAGCCGTTCTGGAACCAATCGGCAAATTACTCAAAATGCTTAACGCGCCGAGAAAATCACTTTTGTTCCACAATGAATGCCTGGCACAAAATAGTTAGTTTCAATGCAAGCCGTTCTGAAAGCAATCGGCAAATTACTCAAACTGCTTAACTCGCCGAGAAAATCACTTTTGTTCCACAATGAATGTCTGGCAAAAAGTAGTTCATTTTGATGCAAGCCGTTCTGAAACCAATCGGCAAATTACTCGAAATGCTTAACTCGCCGAGAAAATCACTTTTGTTCCACAATGAATGTCTGGCAAAAAATAGTAAATTTCAATGCAAGCAGTTCTGAAAGCAATCGGCAAATTACTCAAAATGCTGAACTCGCCGAGAAAATCACTTGTGTTCCACAATGAATGCCTGGCAAAAAATAGTTAATTGTGATGCAAGCCGTTCTGAAACCAATCGGCAAATTACTCAAAATGCTTAACTCGCCGAGAAAATCACTTTTGTTCCACAATGAATGTCTGGCAAAAAATAGTTAATTTCACAGCAAGCCGTTCTGAAACCAATCGGCAAATTACTCAAACTGCTTAACTCGCCGAGAAAATCACTTTTGTTCCACAATGAATGTCTGGCAAAAAATAGTAAACTTAAATGCAAGCCGTTCTGAAACCGATCGACAAATTACACAAAATGCTTAACTCGTCGAGAAAATCACTTTTGTTCCACAATGAATGTCTGGCAAAAAATAGTTCATTTTGATGCAAGACGTTCTGAAACCAATCGGCAAATTACTCAAAATGCTTAACTCGCCGAGAAAATCACTTTTGTTCCACAATGAATGTCTGGCAAAATATAGTTAATTTCAATGCAAGCCGTTCTGAAACCAATCGGCAAATTACTCAAAATGCTCAACGCGACGAGAAAATCACTTTTTTCCCACAATGAATGCCTAGCAAAAAGTAGTTAATTGTGATGCAAGCCGTTCTGAAACCAATCGGCAAATTACTCAAAATGCTTAACTCGCCGAGAAAATCACTTTTGTTCCACAATGAATGCCTGGCACAAAATAGTTAGTTTCAATGCAAACCGTTCTGAAAGCAATCGGCAAATTACTCAAAATGCTTAACTCGCCGAGAAAATCACTTTTGTTCCACAATGAATGTCTGGCAAAAAGTAGTTCATTTTGATGCAAGCCGTTCTGAAACCAATCGGCAAATTACTCAAAATGCTGAACTCGCCGAGAAAATCACTTTTGTTCCACAATGAATGCCTGGCAAAAAATAGTTAATTGTGATGCAAGCCGTTCTGAAACCAATCGGCAAATTGCTCAAAATGCTGAACGCGCCGAGAAAATCACTTTTTTCCCACAATGAATGTCTGGCAAAAAATAGTTAATTTTGATGCAAGACGTTCTGAAACCAATCGGCAAATTACTCAAAATGCTTAACTCGCCGAGAAAATCACTTTTTTCCAACAATAAATGTCTGGCAAAAAATGTAAATTTCAATGCAAGCCGTTCTGAAACCAATCGGCAAATTACTCAAAATGCTTAACTCTCCGAGAAAATCTCTTTTGTTCCACAATGAATGTCTGGCAAAATATAGTTAATTTCAATGCAAGACGTTCTGAAACCAATCGGCAAATTACTCAAAATGCTTAACTCTCCGAGAAAATCTCTTTTGTTCCACAATGAATGTCTGGCAAAATATAGTTAATTTCAATGCGAGCCGTTCTGAAACCAATCGGCAAATTACTCAAAATGCTTAACTCGCCGAGAAAACACTTTTGTTCCACAATGAATGTCTGGCAAAAAATAGTAAATTTCAATGCGAGCCGTTCTGAAACCAAACGGCAAATTACTCAAAATGCTCAACGCGCCGAAAAAAATCACTTTTGTTCCACAATGAATGCCTGGCACAAAATAGTTAATTTCAATGCAAGCCGTTCTGAAAGCAATCGGCAAATTACTCAAAATGCTTAACTCGCCGAGAAAATCACTTTTGTTCCACAATGAATGTCTGGCAAAAAATAGTAAATTTCAATGCAAACCGTTCTGAAACGAATCGGCAAATTACTCAAAATGCTTAACTCGTCGAGAAAATCACTTTTGTTCCACAGTGAATGTCTGGCAAAAAATAGTAAATTTCAATGCCAGCCGTTCTGGAACCAATCGGCAAATTACTCAAAATGCTTAACGCGCCGAGAAAATCACTTTTGTTCCACAATGAATGCCTGGCACAAAATAGTTAGTTTCAATGCAAGCCGTTCTGAAAGCAATCGGCAAATTACTCAAACTGCTTAACTCGCCGAGAAAATCACTTTTGTTCCACAATGAATGTCTGGCAAAAAGTAGTTCATTTTGATGCAAGCCGTTCTGAAACCAATCGGCAAATTACTCAAAATGCTTAACTCGCCGAGGAAATCACTTTTGTTCCACAGTGAATGCCTGGCAAAAAATAGTAAATTTCAATGCCAGCCGTTCTGGAACCAATCGGCAAATTACTCAAAATGCTTAACGCGCCGAGAAAATCACTTTTGTTCCACAATGAATGCCTGGCACAAAATAGTTAGTTTCAATGCAAGCCGTTCTGAAAGCAATCGGCAAATTACTCAAACTGCTTAACTCGCCGAGAAAATCACTTTTGTTCCACAATGAATGTCTGGCAAAAAGTAGTTCATTTTGATGCAAGCCGTTCTGAAACCAATCGGCAAATTACTCGAAATGCTTAACTCGCCGAGAAAATCACTTTTGTTCCACAATGAATGTCTGGCAAAAAATAGTAAATTTCAATGCAAGCAGTTCTGAAAGCAATCGGCAAATTACTCAAAATGCTGAACTCGCCGAGAAAATCACTTGTGTTCCACAATGAATGCCTGGCAAAAAATAGTTAACTGTGATGCAAGCCGTTCTGAAACCAATCGGCAAATTACTCAAAATGCTTAACTCGCCGAGAAAATCACTTTTGTTCCACAATGAATGTCTGGCAAAAAATAGTTAATTTCACAGCAAGCCGTTCTGAAACCAATCGGCAAATTACTCAAAATGCTTAACTCGCCGAGAAAATCACTTTTGTTCCACAATGAATGTCTGGAAAAAATAGTTAATTTCAATGCAAGCCGTTCTGAAACGAATCGGCAAATTACTCAAAATGCTTAACTCGTGGAGAAAATCACTTTTGTTCCACAATGAATGTCTGGCACAAAATAGTTAATTTCAATGCAAGCCGTTCTGAAACCAATCGGCAAATTACTCAAAATGCTGAACCCGCCGAGAAAATCACTTTTGTTCCACAATGAATGCCTGGCAAAAAATAGTTAATTGTGATGCAAGCCGTTCTGAAACCAATCGGCAAATTGCTCAAAATGCTGAACGCGCCGAGAAAATCACTTTTTTCCCACAATGAATGTCTGGCAAAAAATAGTTAATTTTGATGCAAGACGTTCTGAAACCAATCGGCAAATTACTCAAAATGCTTAACTCGCCGAGAAAATCACTTTTTTCCAACAATAAATGTCTGTCAAAAAATGTAAATTTCAATGCAAGCCGTTCTGAAACCAATCGGCAAATTACTCAAAATGCTTAACTCTCCGAGAAAATCTCTTTTGTTCCACAATGAATGTCTGGCAAAATATAGTTAATTTCAATGCAAGACGTTCTGAAACCAATCGGCAAATTACTCAAAATGCTTAACTCTCCGAGAAAATCTCTTTTGTTCCACAATGAATGTCTGGCAAAATATAGTTAATTTCAATGCGAGCCGTTCTGAAACCAATCGGCAAATTACTCAAAATGCTTAACTCGTCGAGAAAATCACTTTTTTCCCCACAATGAATGCCTAGCAAAAAGTAGTTAATTGTGATGCAAGCCGTTCTGAAACCAATCGGCAAATTACTCAAAATGCTTAACTCGCCGAGAAAACACTTTTGTTCCACAATGAATGTCTGGCAAAAAATAGTAAATTTCAATGCGAGCCGTTCTGAAACCAAACGGCAAATTACTCAAAATGCTCAACGCGCCGAAAAAAATCACTTTTGTTCCACAATGAATGCCTGGCACAAAATAGTTAATTTCAATGCAAGCCGTTCTGAAAGCAATCGGCAAATTACTCAAAATGCTTAACTCGCCGAGAAA
Organism: Scyliorhinus torazame; assembly: GCF_047496885.1. Taxonomy (NCBI): domain Eukaryota; kingdom Metazoa; phylum Chordata; class Chondrichthyes; order Carcharhiniformes; family Scyliorhinidae; genus Scyliorhinus; species Scyliorhinus torazame. The sequence continues at coordinate 560,670 of NW_027307800.1, read as the reverse complement.
ATCACTTTTGTTCCACAATGAATGTCTGGCAAAAAATAGTAAATTTCAATGCAAACCGTTCTGAAACGAATCGGCAAATTACTCAAAATGCTTAACTCGTCGAGAAAATCACTTTTGTTCCACAGTGAATGTCTGGCAAAAAATAGTAAATTTCAATGCCAGCCGTTCTGGAACCAATCGGCAAATTACTCAAAATGCTTAACGCGCCGAGAAAATCACTTTTGTTCCACAATGAATGCCTGGCACAAAATAGTTAGTTTCAATGCAAGCCGTTCTGAAAGCAATCGGCAAATTACTCAAACTGCTTAACTCGCCGAGAAAATCACTTTTTTCCCCACGATGAATGCCTAGCAAAAAGTAGTTAATTGTGATGCAAGCCGTTCTGAAACCAATCGGCAAATTACTCAAAATGCTTAACTCGCCGAGAAAATCACTTTTGTTCCACAATGAATGTCTGGCAAAAAATAGTAAATTTCAATGCAAGCAGTTCTGAAAGCAATCGGCAAATTACTCAAAATGCTGAACTCGCCGAGAAAATCACTTTTGTTCCACAATGAATGCCTGGCAAAAAATAGTTAATTGTGATGCAAGCCGTTCTGAAACCAATCGGCAAATTACTCAAAATGCTTAACTCGCCGAGAAAATCACTTTTCTTCCACAATGAATGTCTGGCAAAAAATAGTTAATTTCACAGCAAGCCGTTCTGAAACCAATCGGCAAATTACTCAAAATGCTTAACTCGCCGAGAAACTCACTTTTGTTCCACAATGAATGTCTGGAAAAAATAGTTAATTTCAATGCAAGCCGTTCTGAAACGAATCGGCAAATTACTCAAAATGCTTAACTCTCCGAGAAAATCTCTTTTGTTCCACAATGAATGTCTGGCAAAATATAGTTAATTTCAATGCAAGACGTTCTGAAACCAATCGGCAAATTACTCAAAATGCTTAACTCTCCGAGAAAATCTCTTTTGTTCCACAATGAATGTCTGGCAAAATATAGTTAATTTCAATGCGAGCCGTTCTGAAACCAATCGGCAAATTACTCAAAATGCTTAACTCGTCGAGAAAATCACTTTTTTCCCCACAATGAATGCCTAGCAAAAAGTAGTTAATTGTGATGCAAGCCGTTCTCAAACCAATCGGCAAATTACTCAAAATGCTTAACTCGTCGAGAAAATCACTTTTGTTCCACAATGAATGTCTGGCAAAAAATAGTTCATTTTGATGCAAGACGTTCTGAAACCAATCGGCAAATTACTCAAAATGCTTAACTCGCCGAGAAAATCACTTTTGTTCCACAATGAATGTCTGGCAAAATATAGTTAATTTCAATGCAAGCCGTTCTGAAACCAATCGGCAAATTACTCAAAATGCTCAACGCGACGAGAAAATCACTTTTTTCCCACAATGAATGCCTAGCAAAAAGTAGTTAATTGTGATGCAAGCCGTTCTGAAACCAATCGGCAAATTACTCAAAATGCTTAACTCGCCGAGAAAACACTTTTGTTCCACAATGAATGTCTGGCAAAAAATAGTAAATTTCAATGCGAGCCGTTCTGAAACCAAACGGCAAATTACTCAAAATGCTCAACGCGCCGAAAAAAATCACTTTTGTTCCACAATGAATGCCTGGCACAAAATAGTTAATTTCAATGCAAGCCGTTCTGAAAGCAATCGGCAAATTACTCAAAATGCTTAACTCGCCGAGAAAATCACTTTTGTTCCACAATGAATGTCTGGCAAAAAATAGTAAATTTCAATGCAAACCGTTCTGAAACGAATCGGCAAATTACTCAAAATGCTTAACTCGTCGAGAAAATCACTTTTGTTCCACAGTGAATGTCTGGCAAAAAATAGTAAATTTCAATGCCAGCCGTTCTGGAACCAATCGGCAAATTACTCAAAATGCTTAACGCGCCGAGAAAATCACTTTTGTTCCACAATGAATGCCTGGCACAAAATAGTTAGTTTCAATGCAAGCCGTTCTGAAAGCAATCGGCAAATTACTCAAACTGCTTAACTCGCCGAGAAAATCACTTTTTTCCCCACAATGAATGCCTAGCAAAAAGTAGTTAATTGTGATGCAAGCCGTTCTGAAACCAATCGGCAAATTACTCAAAATGCTTAACTCGCCGAGAAAACACTTTTGTTCCACAATGAATGTCTGGCAAAAAATAGTAAATTTCAATGCGAGCCGTTCTGAAACCAAACGGCAAATTACTCAAAATGCTCAACGCGCCGAAAAAAATCACTTTTGTTCCACAATGAATGCCTGGCACAAAATAGTTAATTTCAATGCAAGCCGTTCTGAAAGCAATCGGCAAATTACTCAAAATGCTTAACTCGCCGAGAAAATCACTTTTGTTCCACAATGAATGTCTGGCAAAAAATAGTAAATTTCAATGCAAACCGTTCTGAAACGAATCGGCAAATTACTCAAAATGCTTAACTCGTCGAGAAAATCACTTTTGTTCCACAGTGAATGCCTGGCACAAAATAGTTAGTTTCAATGCAAGCCGTTCTGAAAGCAATCGGCAAATTACTCAAACTGCTTAACTCGCCGAGAAAATCACTTTTGTTCCACAATGAATGTCTGGCAAAAAGTAGTTCATTTTGATGCAAGCCGCTCTGAAACCAATCGGCAAATTACTCAAAATGCTTAACTCGCCGAGAAAATCACTTTTGTTCCACAGTGAATGTCTGGCAAAAAATAGTAAATTTCAATGCCAGCCGTTCTGGAACCAATCGGCAAATTACTCAAAATGCTTAACGCGCCGAGAAAATCACTTTTGTTCCACAATGAATGTCTGGCAAAAAATAGTAAATTTCAATGCAAGCAGTTCAGAAAGCAATCGGCAAATTACTCAAAATGCTGAACTCGCCGAGAAAATCACTTTTGTTCCACAATGAATGCCTGGCAAAAAATAGTTAATTGTGATGCAAGCCGTTCTGAAACCAATCGGCAAATTACTCAAAATGCTTAACTCGCCGAGAAAATCACTTTTGTTCCACAATGAATGTCTGGCAAAAAATAGTTAATTTCACAGCGAGCCGTTCTGAAACCAATCGGCAAATTACTCAAAATGCTTAACTCGCCGAGAAAATCACTTTTGTTCCACAATGAATGTCTGGCAAAAAATAGTAAACTTAAATGCAAGCCGTTCTGAAACCGATCGACAAATTACACAAAATGCTTAACTCGTCGAGAAAATCACTTTTGTTCCACAATGAATGTCTGGCAAAAAATAGTTCATTTTGATGCAAGACGTTCTGAAACCAATCGGCAAATTACTCAAAATGCTTAACTCGCCGAGAAAATCACTATTGTTCCACAATGAATGTCTGGCAAAAAATAGTAAATTTCAATGCAAGCAGTTCTGAAAGCAATCGGCAAATTACTCAAAATGCTCAACGCGACGAGAAAATCACTTTTTTCCCACAATGAATGCCTAGCAAAAAGTAGTTAATTGTGATGCAAGCCGTTCTGAAACCAATCGGCAAATTACTCAAAATGCTTAACTCGCCGAGAAAATCACTTTTGTTCCACAATGAATGTCTGGCAAAAAATAGTAAATTTCAATGCAAGCAGTTCTGAAAGCAATCGGCAAATTACTCAAAATGCTGAACTCGCCGAGAAAATCACTTTTGTTCCACAATGAATGCCTGGCAAAAAATAGTTAATTGTGATGCAAGCCGTTCTGAAACCAATCGGCAAATTACTCAAAATGCTTAACTCGCCGAGAAAATCACTTTTCTTCCACAATGAATGTCTGGCAAAAAATAGTTAATTTCACAGCAAGCCGTTCTGAAACCAATCGGCAAATTAGTCAAAATGCTTAACTCGCCGAGAAAATCACTTTTGTTCCACAATGAATGTCTGGCAAAAAGTAGTTCATTTTGATGCAAGCCGTTCTGAAACCAATCGGCAAATTACTCAAAATGCTTAACTCGCCGAGAAAATCACTATTGTTCCACAATGAATGTCTGGCAAAAAATAGTAAATTTCAATGCAAGCAGTTCTGAAAGCAATCGGCAAATTACTCAAAATGCTGAACTCGCCGAGAAAATCACTTTTGTTCCACAATGAATGCCTGGCAAAAAATAGTTAATTGTGATGCAAGCCGTTCTGAAACCAATCGGCAAATTACTCAAAATGCTTAACTCGCCGAGAAAATCACTTTTGTTCCACAATGAATGTCTGGCAAAAAATAGTTAATTTCACAGCAAGCCGTTCTGAAACCAATCGGCAAATTACTCAAAATGCTCAACTCGCCGAGAAACTCACTTTTGTTCCACAATGAATGTCTGGAAAAAATAGTTAATTTCAATGCAACCCGTTCTGAAACGAATCGGCAAATTACTCAAAATGCTTAACTCGTCGAGAAAATCACTTTTTTCCCACAATGAATGTCTGGCAAAAAATAGTTAATTTTGATGCAAGACGTTCTGAAACTAATCGGCAAATTACTCAAAATGCTTAACTCGCCTAGCAAATCACTTTTTTCCCCCAATAAATGTCTGGCAAAAAATAGTAAATTTCAATGCAAGCAGTTCTGAAAGCAATCGGCAAATTACTCAAAATGCTGAACTCGCCGAGAAAATCACTTTTGTTCCACAATGAATGCCTGGCAAAAAATAGTTAATTGTGATGCAAGCCGTTCTGAAACCAATCGGCAAATTACTCAAAATGCTTAACTCGCCGAGAAAATCACTTTTCTTCCACAATGAATGTCTGGCAAAAAATAGTTAATTTCACAGCAAGCCGTTCTGAAACCAATCGGCAAATTACTCAAAATGCTTAACTCACCGAGAAAATCACTTTTGTTCCACAATGAATGTCTGGCAAAAAATAGTAAACTTAAATGCAAGCCGTTCTGAAACCGATCGACAAATTACACAAAATGCTTAACTCGTCGAGAAAATCACTTTTGTTCCACAATGAATGTCTGGCAAAAAATAGTTCATTTTGATGCAAGACGTTCTGAAACCAATCGGCAAATTACTCAAAATGCTTAACTCGCCGAGAAAATCACTATTGTTCCACAATGAATGTCTGGCAAAAAATAGTAAATTTCAATGCAAGCAGTTCTGAAAGCAATCGGCAAATTACTCAAAATGCTGAACTCGCCGAGAAAATCACTTTTGTTCCACAATGAATGCCTGGCAAAAAATAGTTAATTGTGATGCAAGCCGTTCTGAAACCAATCGGCAAATTACTCAAAATGCTTAACTCGCCGAGAAAATCACTTTTGTTCCACAATGAATGTCTGGCAAAAAATAGTAAATTTCAATGCAAGCAGTTCTGAAACCAATCGGCAAATTACTCAAAATGCTGAACTCGCCGAGAAAATCACTTTTGTTCCACAATGAATGCCTGGCAAAAAATAGTTAATTGTGATGCAAGCCGTTCTGAAACCAATCGGCAAATCACTCAAAATGCTTAACTCGCCGAGAAAATCACTTTTCTTCCACAATGAATGTCTGGCAAAAAATAGTTAATTTCACAGCAAGCCGTTCTGAAACCAATCGGCAAATTACTCAAAATGCTTAACTCGCCGAGAAAATCACTTTTGTTCCACAATGAATGTCTGGCAAAAAATAGTAAACTTAAATGCAAGCCGTTCTGAAACCGATCGACAAATTACACAAAATGCTTAACTCGTCGAGAAAATCACTTTTGTTCCACAATGAATGTCTGGCAAAAAATAGTTCATTTTGATGCAAGACGTTCTGAAACCAATCGGCAAATTACTCAAAATGCTTAACTCGCCGAGAAAATCACTTTTGTTCCACAATGAATGTCTGGCAAAATATAGTTAATTTCAATGCAAGCCGTTCTGAAACCAATCGGCAAATTACTCAAAATGCTCAACGCGACGAGAAAATCACTTTTTTCCCACAATGAATGCCTAGCAAAAAGTAGTTAATTGTGATGCAAGCCGTTCTGAAACCAATCGGCAAATTACTCAAAATGCTTAACTCGCCGAGAAAATCACTTTTGTTCCACAATGAATGCCTGGCACAAAATAGTTAGTTTCAATGCAAGCCGTTCTGAAAGCAATCGGCAAATTAGTCAAAATGCTTAACTCGCCGAGAAAATCACTTTTGTTCCACAATGAATGTCTGGCAAAAAGTAGTTCATTTTGATGCAAGCCGTTCTGAAACCAATCGGCAAATTACTCAAAATGCTTAACTCGCCGAGAAAATCACCTTTGTTCCACAATGAATGTCTGGCAAAAAATAGTAAATTTCAATGCAAGCAGTTCTGAAAGCAATCGGCAAATTACTCAAAATGCTGAACTCGCCTAGAAAATCACTTTTGTTCCACAATGAATGCCTGGCAAAAAATAGTTAATTGTGATGCAAGCCGTTCTGAAACCAATCGGCAAATTACTCAAAATGCTTAACTCGCCGAGAAAATCACTTTTGTTCCACAATGAATGTCTGGCAAAAAATAGTTAATTTCACAGCAAGCCGTTCTGAAACCAATCGGCAAATTACTCAAAATGCTTAACTCGCCGAGAAAATCACTTTTGTTCCACAATGAATGTCTGGAAAAAATAGTTAATTTCAATGCAAGCCGTTCTGAAACGAATCGGCAAATTACTCAAAATGCTTAACTCGTCGAGAAAATCACTTTTTTCCCACAATGAATGTCTGGCAAAAAATAGTTAATTTTGATGCAAGACGTTCTGAAACTAATCGGCAAATTACTCAAAATGCTTAACTCGCCTAGAAAATCACTTTTTTCCCCCAATAAATGTCTGGCAAAAAATGTAAATTTCAATGCAAGCCGTTCTGAAACCAATCGGCAAATTACTTAAAATGCTTAACTCTCCGAGAAAATCTCTTTTGTTCCACAATGAATGTCTGGCAAAAAGTAGTTCATTTTGATGCAAGCCGTTCTGAAACCAATCGACAAATTACTGAAAATGCTTAACGCGCAGAGAAAATCACTTTTTTCCCCACAATGAATGCCTAGCAAAAAGTAGTTAATTGTGATGCAAGCCGTTCTGAAACCAATCGGCAAATTACTTAAAATGCTTAACTCGCCGAGAAAATCATTTTTGTGCCACAATGAATGTCTGGAAAAAATAGTTAATTTCAATGCAAGCCGTTCTGAAACGAATCGGCAAATTACTCAAAATGCTTAACTCGTCGAGAAAATCACTTTTGTTCCACAATGAATGTCTGGCACAAAATAGTTAATTTCAATGCAAGCCGTTCTGAAACCAATCGGCAAATTACTCAAAATGCTGAACCCGCCGAGAAAATCACTTTTGTTCCACAATGAATGCCTGGCAAAAAATAGTTAATTGTGATGCAAGCCGTTCTGAAACCAATCGGCAAATTTCTCAAAATGCTGAACGCGCCGAGAAAATCACTTTTTTCCCACAATGAATGTCTGGCAAAAAATAGTTAATTTTGATGCAAGACGTTCTGAAACCAATCGGCAAATTACTCAAAATGCTTAACTCGCTTAGAAAATCACTTTTTTCCAACAATAAATGTCTGGCAAAAAATGTAAATTTCAATGCAAGCCGTTCTGAACCCAATCGGCAAATTACTCAAAATGCTTAACACTCCGAGAAAATCTCTTTTGTTCCACAATAAATGTCTGGCAAAATATAGTTAATTTCAATGCAAGACGTTCTGAAACCAATCGGCAAATTACTCAAAATGCTTAACTCTCCGAGAAAATCTCTTTTGTTCCACAATGAATGTCTGGTAAAAAATAGTAAATTTCAATGCAAGCCATTCTGAAACCGATCGGCAAATTACTCAAAATGCATAACGCGCCGAGAAAGTCACTTTTATCCCACAATGAATGCCCGGCAAAAAATAGTTAATTTTGATGCAAGCCGTTCTGAAACCAATCGGCAAATTACTCAAAATGCTTAACTCGCCTAGAAAATCACTTTTTTCCCCCAATAAATGTCTGGCAAAAAATGTAAATTTCAATGCAAGCCGTTCTGAAACCAATCGGCAAATTACTTAAAATGCTTAACTCTCCGAGAAAATCTCTTTTGTTCCACAATGAATGTCTGGCAAAAAGTAGTTCATTTTGATGCAAGCCGTTCTGAAACCAATCGACAAATTACTGAAAATGCTTAACGCGCCGAGAAAATCACTTTTTTCCCCACAATGAATGCCTAGCAAAAAGTAGTTAATTGTGATGCAAGCCGTTCTGAAACCAATCGGCAAATTACTCAAAATGCTGAACTCGCCGAGAAAATCATTTTTGTGCCACAATGAATGTCTGGAAAAAATAGTTAATTTCAATGCAAGCCGTTCTGAAACGAATCGGCAAATTACTCAAAATGCTTAACTCGTCGAGAAAATCACTTTTGTTCCACAATGAATGTCTGGCACAAAATAGTTAATTTCAATGCAAGCCGTTCTGAAACGAATCGGCAAATTACTCAAAATGCTTAACTCGTCGAGAAAATCACTTTTTTCCCACAATGAATGTCTGGCAAAAAATAGTTAATTTTGATGCAAGACGTTCTGAAACTAATCGGCAAATTACTCAAAATGCTTAACTCGCCTAGAAAATCACTTTTTTCCCCCAATAAATGTCTGGCAATAAATAGTAAATTTCAATGCAAGCAGTTCTGAAAGCAATCGGCAAATTACTCAAAATGCTGAACTCGCCGAGAAAATCACTTTTGTTCCACAATGAATGCCTGGCAAAAAATAGTTAATTGTGATGCAAGCCGTTCTGAAACCAATCGGCAAATTACTCAAAATGCTTAACTCGCCGAGAAAATCACTTTTGTTCCACAATGAATGTCTGGCAAAAAATAGTAAATTTCAATGCAAGCAGTTCTGAAACCAATCGGCAAATTACTCAAAATGCTGAACTCGCCGAGAAAATCACTTTTGTTCCACAATGAATGCCTGGCAAAAAATAGTTAATTGTGATGCAAGCCGTTCTGAAACCAATCGGCAAATCACTCAAAATGCTTAACTCGCCGAGAAAATCACTTTTCTTCCACAATGAATGTCTGGCAAAAAATAGTTAATTTCACAGCAAGCCGTTCTGAAACCAATCGGCAAATTACTCAAAATGCTTAACTCGCCGAGAAAATCACTTTTGTTCCACAATGAATGTCTGGCAAAAAATAGTAAACTTAAATGCAAGCCGTTCTGAAACCGATCGACAAATTACACAAAATGCTTAACTCGTCGAGAAAATCACTTTTGTTCCACAATGAATGTCTGGCAAAAAATAGTTCATTTTGATGCAAGACGTTCTGAAACCAATCGGCAAATTACTCAAAATGCTTAACTCGCCGAGAAAATCACTTTTGTTCCACAATGAATGTCTGGCAAAATATAGTTAATTTCAATGCAAGCCGTTCTGAAACCAATCGGCAAATTACTCAAAATGCTCAACGCGACGAGAAAATCACTTTTTTCCCACAATGAATGCCTAGCAAAAAGTAGTTAATTGTGATGCAAGCCGTTCTGAAACCAATCGGCAAATTACTCAAAATGCTTAACTCGCCGAGAAAATCACTTTTGTTCCACAATGAATGCCTGGCACAAAATAGTTAGTTTCAATGCAAGCCGTTCTGAAAGCAATCGGCAAATTAGTCAAAATGCTTAACTCGCCGAGAAAATCACTTTTGTTCCACAATGAATGTCTGGCAAAAAGTAGTTCATTTTGATGCAAGCCGTTCTGAAACCAATCGGCAAATTACTCAAAATGCTTAACTCGCCGAGAAAATCACCTTTGTTCCACAATGAATGTCTGGCAAAAAATAGTAAATTTCAATGCAAGCAGTTCTGAAAGCAATCGGCAAATTACTCAAAATGCTGAACTCGCCTAGAAAATCACTTTTGTTCCACAATGAATGCCTGGCAAAAAATAGTTAATTGTGATGCAAGCCGTTCTGAAACCAATCGGCAAATTACTCAAAATGCTTAACTCGCCGAGAAAATCACTTTTGTTCCACAATGAATGTCTGGCAAAAAATAGTTAATTTCACAGCAAGCCGTTCTGAAACCAATCGGCAAATTACTCAAAATGCTTAACTCGCCGAGAAAATCACTTTTGTTCCACAATGAATGTCTGGAAAAAATAGTTAATTTCAATGCAAGCCGTTCTGAAACGAATCGGCAAATTACTCAAAATGCTTAACTCGTCGAGAAAATCACTTTTTTCCCACAATGAATGTCTGGCAAAAAATAGTTAATTTTGATGCAAGACGTTCTGAAACTAATCGGCAAATTACTCAAAATGCTTAACTCGCCTAGAAAATCACTTTTTTCCCCCAATAAATGTCTGGCAAAAAATGTAAATTTCAATGCAAGCCGTTCTGAAACCAATCGGCAAATTACTTAAAATGCTTAACTCTCCGAGAAAATCTCTTTTGTTCCACAATGAATGTCTGGCAAAAAGTAGTTCATTTTGATGCAAGCCGTTCTGAAACGAATCGGCAAATTACTCAAAATGCTTAACTCGTCGAGAAAATCACTTTTGTTCCACAATGAATGTCTGGCACAAAATAGTTAATTTCAATGCAAGCCGTTCTGAAACCAATCGGCAAATTACTCAAAATGCTGAACCCGCCGAGAAAATCACTTTTGTTCCACAATGAATGCCTGGCAAAAAATAGTTAATTGTGATGCAAGCCGTTCTGAAACCAATCGGCAAATTTCTCAAAATGCTGAACGCGCCGAGAAAATCACTTTTTTCCCACAATGAATGTCTGGCAAAAAATAGTTAATTTTGATGCAAGACGTTCTGAAACCAATCGGCAAATTACTCAAAATGCTTAACTCGCTTAGAAAATCACTTTTTTCCAACAATAAATGTCTGGCAAAAAATGTAAATTTCAATGCAAGCCGTTCTGAACCCAATCGGCAAATTACTCAAAATGCTTAACACTCCGAGAAAATCTCTTTTGTTCCACAATAAATGTCTGGCAAAATATAGTTAATTTCAATGCAAGACGTTCTGAAACCAATCGGCAAATTACTCAAAATGCTTAACTCTCCGAGAAAATCTCTTTTGTTCCACAATGAATGTCTGGTAAAAAATAGTAAATTTCAATGCAAGCCATTCTGAAACCGATCGGCAAATTACTCAAAATGCATAACGCGCCGAGAAAGTCACTTTTATCCCACAATGAATGCCCGGCAAAAAATAGTTAATTTTGATGCAAGCCGTTCTGAAACCAATCGGCAAATTACTCAAAATGCTTAACTCGCCTAGAAAATCACTTTTTTCCCCCAATAAATGTCTGGCAAAAAATGTAAATTTCAATGCAAGCCGTTCTGAAACCAATCGGCAAATTACTTAAAATGCTTAACTCTCCGAGAAAATCTCTTTTGTTCCACAATGAATGTCTGGCAAAAAGTAGTTCATTTTGATGCAAGCCGTTCTGAAACCAATCGACAAATTACTGAAAATGCTTAACGCGCCGAGAAAATCACTTTTTTCCCCACAATGAATGCCTAGCAAAAAGTAGTTAATTGTGATGCAAGCCGTTCTGAAACCAATCGGCAAATTACTCAAAATGCTGAACTCGCCGAGAAAATCATTTTTGTGCCACAATGAATGTCTGGAAAAAATAGTTAATTTCAATGCAAGCCGTTCTGAAACGAATCGGCAAATTACTCAAAATGCTTAACTCGTCGAGAAAATCACTTTTGTTCCACAATGAATGTCTGGCACAAAATAGTTAATTTCAATGCAAGCCGTTCTGAAACGAATCGGCAAATTACTCAAAATGCTTAACTCGTCGAGAAAATCACTTTTTTCCCACAATGAATGTCTGGCAAAAAATAGTTAATTTTGATGCAAGACGTTCTGAAACTAATCGGCAAATTACTCAAAATGCTTAACTCGCCTAGAAAATCACTTTTTTCCCCCAATAAATGTCTGGCAATAAATAGTAAATTTCAATGCAAGCAGTTCTGAAAGCAATCGGCAAATTACCCAAAATGCTGAACTCGCCGAGAAAATCACTTTTGTTCCACAATGAATGCCTGGCAAAAAATAGTTAATTGTGATGCAAGCCGTTCTGAAACCAATCGGCAAATTACTCAAAATGCTTAACTCGCCGAGAAAATCACTTTTCTTCCACAATGAATGTCTGGCAAAAAATAGTTAATTTCACAGCAAGCCGTTCTGAAACCAATCGGCAAATTACTCAAAATGCTTAACTCACCGAGAAAATCACTTTTGTTCCACAATGAATGTCTGGCAAAAAATAGTAAACTTAAATGCAAGCCGTTCTGAAACCGATCGACAAATTACACAAAATGCTTAACTCGTCGAGAAAATCACTTTTGTTCCACAATGAATGTCTGGCAAAAAATAGTTCATTTTGATGTAAGACGTTCTGAAACCAATCGGCAAATTACTCAAAATGCTTAACTCGCCGAGAAAATCACTATTGTTCCACAATGAATGTCTGGCAAAAAATAGTAAATTTCAATGCAAGCAGTTCTGAAAGCAATCGGCAAATTACTCAAAATGCTGAACTCGCCGAGAAAATCACTTTTGTTCCACAATGAATGCCTGGCAAAAAATAGTTAATTGTGATGCAAGCCGTTCTGAAACCAATCGGCAAATTACTCAAAATGCTTAACTCGCCGAGAAAATCACTTTTGTTCCACAATGAATGTCTGGCAAAAAATAGTAAATTTCAATGCAAGCAGTTCTGAAACGAATCGGCAAATTACTCAAAATGCTTAACTCGTCGAGAAAATCACTTTTTTCCCACAATAAATGTCTGGCAAAAAATAGTTAATTTTGATGCAAGACGTTCTGAAACTAATCGGCAAATTACTCAAAATGCTTAACTCGCCTAGAAAATCACTTTTTTCCCCCAATAAATGTCTGGCAAAAAATAGTAAATTTCAATGCAAGCAGTTCTGAAAGCAATCGGCAAATTACTCAAAATGCTGAACTCGCCGAGAAAATCACTTTTGTTCCACAATGAATGCCTGGCAAAAAATAGTTAATTGTGATGCAAGCCGTTCTGAAACCAATCGGCAAATTGCTCAAAATGCTTAACTCGCCGAGAAAATCACTTTTCTTCCACAATGAATGTCTGGCAAAAAATAGTTAATTTCACAGCAAGCCGTTCTGAAACCAATCGGCAAATTACTCAAAATGCTTAACTCACCGAGAAAATCACTTTTGTTCCACAATGAATGTCTGGCAAAAAATAGTAAACTTAAATGCAAGCCGTTCTGAAACCGATCGACAAATTACACAAAATGCTTAACTCGTCGAGAAAATCACTTTTGTTCCACAATGAATGTCTGGCAAAAAATAGTTCATTTTGATGCAAGACGTTCTGAAACCAATCGGCAAATTACTCAAAATGCTTAACTCGCCGAGAAAATCACTATTGTTCCACAATGAATGTCTGGCAAAAAATAGTAAATTTCAATGCAAGCAGTTCTGAAAGCAATCGGCAAATTACTCAAAATGCTGAACTCGCCGAGAAAATCACTTTTGTTCCACAATGAATGCCTGGCAAAAAATAGTTAATTGTGATGCAAGCCGTTCTGAAACCAATCGGCAAATTACTCAAAATGCTTAACTCGCCGAGAAAATCACTTTTGTTCCACAATGAATGTCTGGCAAAAAATAGTAAATTTCAATGCAAGCAGTTCTGAAACCAATCGGCAAATTACTCAAAATGCTGAACTCGCCGAGAAAATCACTTTTGTTCCACAATGAATGCCTGGCAAAAAATAGTTAATTGTGATGCAAGCCGTTCTGAAACCAATCGGCAAATTACTCAAAATGCTTAACTCGCCGAGAAAATCACTTTTCTTCCACAATGAATGTCTGGCAAAAAATAGTTAATTTCACAGCAAGCCGTTCTGAAACCAATCGGCAAATTACTCAAAATGCTTAACTCACCGAGAAAACACTTTTGTTCCACAATGAATGTCTGGCAAAAAATAGTAAACTTAAATGCAAGCCGTTCTGAAACCGATCGACAAATTACACAAAATGCTTAACTCGTCGAGAAAATCACTTTTGTTCCACAATGAATGTCTGGCAAAAAATAGTTCATTTTGATGCAAGACGTTCTGAAACCAATCGGCAAATTACTCAAAATGCTTAACTCGCCGAGAAAATCACTATTGTTCCACAATGAATGTCTGGCAAAAAATAGTAAATTTCAATGCAAGCAGTTCTGAAAGCAATCGGCAAATTACTCAAAATGCTGAACTCGCCGAGAAAATCACTTTTGTTCCACAATGAATGCCTGGCAAAAAATAGTTAATTGTGATGCAAGCCGTTCTGAAACCAATCGGCAAATTACTCAAAATGCTTAACTCGCCAAGAAAATCACTTTTGTTCCACAATGAATGTCTGGCAAAAAATAGTAAATTTCAATGCAAGCAGTTCTGAAACCAATCGGCAAATTACTCAAAATGCTGAACTCGCCGAGAAAATCACTTTTGTTCCACAATGAATGTCTGGCAAAAAATAGTAAATTTCAATGCAAGCCGTTCTGAAACCAATCGGCAAATTACTCAAAATGCTTAACGCGCCGAGAAAATCACTTTTGTTCCACAATGAATGTCTGGCAATATATAGTTAATTTCAATGCAAGCCGTTCTGAAACCAATCGGCAAATTACTCAAAATGCTTAACTCACCGAGAAAATCACTTTTCTTCCACAATGAATGTCTGGCAAAAAATAGTTAATTTCACAGCAAGCCGTTCTGAAACCAATCGGCAAATTACTCAAAATGCTTAACTCACCGAGAAAATCACTTTTGTTCCACAATGAATGTCTGGCAAAAAATAGTAAACTTAAATGCAAGCCGTTCTGAAACCGATCGACAAATTACACAAAATGCTTAACTCGTCGAGAAAATCACTTTTGTTCCACAATGAATGTCTGGCAAAAAATAGTTCATTTTGATGCAAGACGTTCTGAAACCAATCGGCAAATTACTCAAAATGCTTAACTCGCCGAGAAAATCACTATTGTTCCACAATGAATGTCTGGCAAAAAATAGTAAATTTCAATGCAAGCAGTTCTGAAAGCAATCGGCAAATTACTCAAAATGCTGAACTCGCCGAGAAAATCACTTTTGTTCCACAATGAATGCCTGGCAAAAAATAGTTAATTGTGATGCAAGCCGTTCTGAAACCAATCGGCAAATTACTCAAAATGCTTAACTCGCCGAGAAAATCACTTTTGTTCCACAATGAATGTCTGGCAAAAAATAGTAAATTTCAATGCAAGCAGTTCTGAAAGCAATCGGCAAATTACTCAAAATGCTGAACTCGCCGAGAAAATCACTTTTGTTCCACAATGAATGCCTGGCAAAAAATAGTTAATTGTGATGCAAGCCGTTCTGAAACCAATCGGCAAATTACTCAAAATGCTTAACTCGCCGAGAAAATCACTTTTCTTCCACAATGAATGTCTGGCAAAAAATAGTTAATTTCACAGCAAGCCGTTCTGAAACCAATCGGCAAATTACTCAAAATGCTTAACTCACCGAGAAAATCACTTTTGTTCCACAATGAATGTCTGGCAAAAAATAGTAAACTTAAATGCAAGCCGTTCTGAAACCGATCGACAAATTACACAAAATGCTTAACTCGTCGAGAAAATCACTTTTGTTCCACAATGAATGTCTGGCAAAAAATAGTTCATTTTGATGCAAGACGTTCTGAAACCAATCGGCAAATTACTCAAAATGCTTAACTCGCCGAGAAAATCACTATTGTTCCACAATGAATGTCTGGCAAAAAATAGTAAATTTCAATGCAAGCAGTTCTGAAAGCAATCGGCAAATTACTCAAAATGCTGAACTCGCCGAGAAAACACTTTTGTTCCACAATGAATGCCTGGCAAAAAATAGTTAATTGTGATGCAAGCCGTTCTGAAACCAATCGGCAAATTACTCAAAATGCTTAACTCGCCAAGAAAATCACTTTTGTTCCACAATGAATGTCTGGCAAAAAATAGTAAATTTCAATGCAAGCAGTTCTGAAACCAATCGGCAAATTACTCAAAATGCTGAACTCGCCGAGAAAATCACTTTTGTTCCACAATGAATGTCTGGCAAAAAATAGTAAATTTCAATGCAAGCCGTTCTGAAACCAATCGGCAAATTACTCAAAATGCTTAACGCGCCGAGAAAATCACTTTTGTTCCACAATGAATGTCTGGCAATATATAGTTAATTTCAATGCAAGCCGTTCTGAAACCAATCGGCAAATTACTCAAAATGCTTAACTCGCCGAGAAAATCACTTTTGTTCCACAATGAATGTCTGGCAAAAAATAGTAAATTTCCATGCCAGCCGTTCTGAAACCAATCGGCAAATTACTCAAAATGCTGAACTCGCCGAGAAAATCACTTTTGTTCCACAATGAATGCCTGGCACAAAATAGTTAATTTCAATGCAAGCCGTTCTGAAACCGATCGGCAAATTACACAAAATGCTTAACTCGCCGAGAAAATCACTTTTGTTCCACAATGAATGTCTGGCAAAAAATAGTAAATCTCAATGCCAGCCGTTCTGAAACCAATCGGCAAATTACTCAAAATGCTTAACGCGCCGAGAAAATCACTTTTGTTCCACCATGAATGCCTGGCACAAAATAGTTAATTTCAATGCAAGCCGTTCTGAAAGCAATCGGCAAATTACTCAAAATGCTGAACTCGCCGAGAAAATCACTTTTGTTCCACAATGAATGCCTGGCAAAAAATAGTTAATTGTGATGCAAGCCGTTCTGAAACCAATCGGCAAATTACTCAAAATGCTTAACTCGCCAAGAAAATCACTTTTGTTCCACAATGAATGTCTGGCAAAAAATAGTAAATTTCAATGCAAGCAGTTCTGAAAGCAATCGGCAAATTACTCAAAATGCTGAACTCGCCGAGAAAATCACTTTTGTTCCACAATGAATGCCTGGCAAAAAATAGTTAATTGTGATGCAAGCCGTTCTGAAACCAATCGGCAAATTACTCAAAATGCTTAACTCGCCAAGAAAATCACTTTTGTTCCACAATGAATGTCTGGCAAAAAATAGTAAATTTCAATGCAAGCAGTTCTGAAACCAATCGGCAAATTACTCAAAATGCTGAACTCGCCGAGAAAATCACTTTTGTTCCACAATGAATGTCTGGCAAAAAATAGTAAATTTCAATGCAAGCCGTTCTGAAACCAATCGGCAAATTACTCAAAATGCTTAACGCGCCGAGAAAATCACTTTTGTTCCACAATGAATGTCTGGCAATATATAGTTAATTTCAATGCAAGCCGTTCTGAAACCAATCGGCAAATTACTCAAAATGCTTAACTCGCCGAGAAAATCACTTTTGTTCCACAATGAATGTCTGGCAAAAAATAGTAAATTTCCATGCCAGCCGTTCTGAAACCAATCGGCAAATTACTCAAAATGCTGAACTCGCCGAGAAAATCACTTTTGTTCCACAATGAATGCCTGGCACAAAATAGTTAATTTCAATGCAAGCCGTTCTGAAACCGATCGGCAAATTACACAAAATGCTTAACTCGCCGAGAAAATCACTTTTGTTCCACAATGAATGTCTGGCAAAAAATAGTAAATCTCAATGCCAGCCGTTCTGAAACCAATCGGCAAATTACTCAAAATGCTTAACGCGCCGAGAAAATCACTTTTGTTCCACCATGAATGCCTGGCACAAAATAGTTAATTTCAATGCAAGCCGTTCTGAAAGCAATCGGCAAATTACTCAAAATGCTGAACTCGCCGAGAAAATCACTTTTGTTCCACAATGAATGCCTGGCAAAAAATAGTTAATTGTGATGCAAGCCGTTCTGAAACCAATCGGCAAATTAGTCAAAATTTTTAACTCACCGAGAAAATCACTTTTGTTCCACAATGAATGTCTGGCAAAAAATAGTTAATTTCAATGCAAGCCGCTCTGAAACCAATCGGCAAATTACTCAAAATGCTTAACTCGCCGAGAAATCACTTTTGTTCCACAATGAATGCCTGGCAAAAAATAGTTAATTGTGATGCAATCCGTTCTGAAACCAATCGGCAAATTGCTCAAAATGCTTAGCTCGCCGAGAAAATCACTTTTGTTCCACAATGAATGTCTGGCAAAAAATAGTAAATTTCAATGCAAGCCGTTCTGAAACCAATCGGCAAATTACTCAAAATGCTTAACTCGCCGAGAAAATCACTTTTGATCCACAATGAATGTCTGGCAAAAAATACTAAATTTCAATGCAAGCCGTTCTGAAACCGATCGGCAAATTACACAAAATGCTTAACTCGCCGAGAAAATCACTTTTGTTCCACAATGAATGTCTGGCAAAAAATAGTAAATTTCAATGCGAGCCGTTCTGAAACCAATCGGCAAATTACTCAAAATGCTTAACTCGCCGAGAAAATCACTTTTGTTCCACAATGAATGTCTGGCACAAAATAGTTAATTTCAATGCAAGCCGTTCTGAAAGCAATCGGCAAATTACTCAAAATGCTGAACTCGCCGAGAAAATCACTTTTGTTCCACAATGAATATCTGGCAAAAAATAGTTAATTTTGATGCAAGACGTTCTGAAACCAATCGGCAAATTACTCAAAATGCTTAACTCGCCGAGAAAATCACTTTTTTCCCACAATAAATGTCTGGCAAAAAATGTAAATTTCAATGCAAGCCGTTCTGAAACCAATCGGCAAATTACTCAAAATGCTTAACTCTCCGAGAAAATCTCTTTTGTTCCACAATGAATGTCTGGCAAAATATAGTTAATTTCAATGCAAGCCGTTATGAAACCAATCGGCAAATTACTCAAAATGCTTAACGCGCCGAGAAAATCACTTTTTTCCCACAATGAATGCCTAGCAAAAAGTAGTTAATTGTGATGCAAGCCGTTCTGAAACCAATCGGCAAATTACTCAAAATGCTTAACTCGCCGAGAAAATCACTTTTGTTCCACAATGAATGTCTGGCAAAAAATAGTTAATTTCAATGCAAGCCGTTCTGAAACGAATCGGCAAATTACTCAAAATGCTCAACGCGACGAGAAAATCACTTTTGTTCCACAATGAATGCCTGGCACAAAATAGTTAATTTCAATGCCAGCCGTTCTGAAACCGATCGGCAAATTACTCAAAATGCTTAACTCGCCGAGAAAATCACTTTTGTTCCACAATGAATGCCTGGCACAAAATAGTTAGTTTCAATACAAGCCGTTCTGAAAGCAATCGGCAAATTACTCAAAATGCTTAACTCGCCGAGAAAATCACCTTTGTTCCACAATGAATGTCTGGCAAAAAGTAGTTCATTTTGATGCAAGCCGTTCTGAAACCAATCGGCAAATTACTCCAAATGCTTAACTCGCCGAGAAATTCACTTTTGTTCCACAATGAATGCCTGGCAAAAAATAGTAAATTTCAATGCAAGCCGTTCTGAAACCGATCGGCAAAATACTCAAAATGCTTAACGCGCCGAGAAAATCACTTTTTTCCCACAATGAATGTCTGGCAAAAAATAGTTAATTGTGATGCAAGCCGTTCTGAAACAAATCGGCAAATTACTCGAAATGCTTAACGCGCCGAGAAAATCACTTTTTTTTCCCACAATGAATGCCTGGCAAAAGAAAGTTACTTGTGATGCAAGCCGTTCTGAAGCCAATCGGCAAATTAATCAAAATGCTTAACTCGCCGAGAAAATCACTTTTGTTCCACAATGAATGCCTGGCAAAAAATAGTTAATTTCAATGCAAGCCGTTCTGAAACCAATCGGCAAATTACTCAAAATGCTTAACTCGCCGAGAAAATCACTTTTGTTCCACAATGAATGTCTGGCAAAAAATACTAAATTTCAATGGGAGCCGTTCTGAAACCAATCGGCAAATTACTCAAAATGCTTAACGCGGCGAGGAAATCACTTTTGTTCCACAATGAATGCCTGGCACAAAATAGTTAATTTCAATGCAAGCCGTTCTGAAAGCAATCGGCAAATTACTCAAAATCCTTAACTAGCCGAGAAAATCACTTTTGTTCCACAATGAATGTCTGGTAAAAAATAGTAAATTTCAATGCAAGCCATTCTGAAACCGATCGGCAAATTACTCAAAATGCATAACGCGCCGAGAAAGTCACTTTTATCCCACAATGAATGCCCGGCAAAAAATAGTTAATTTTGATGCAAGCCGTTCTGAAACCAATCGGCAAATTACTCAAAATGCTTAACGCGCCGAGAAAATCACTTTTTTCCCACAATGAATGCCTGGCAAAAAATAGTAAATTTCAATGCAAGCCGTTCTGAAAGCAATCGGCAAATTACTCAAAATGCTTAACACGCCGAGAAAATTACTTCTGTTTCACAATGAATTTCTGGCAAAAAATAGTTAATTGTGATGCAAGCCGTTCTGAAACCAATCGGCAAATTACTCAAAATGCTTAACTCGCCGAGAAAATCACTTTTGTTCCACAATGAATGTCTGGCAAAAAATTGTTAATTTCAATGCAAGCCGCTCTGAAACCAATCGGCAAATTGCACAAAATGCTTAGCTCGCCGAGAAAATCACTTTTGTTCCACAATGAATGTCTGGCAAAAGATACTAAATTTCAATGCAAGCCGTTCTGAAACCAATCGGCAGATTACTCAAAATGCTGAACGCGCCGAGAAAATCACTTTTTTCCCACAATGATGTCTGGCAAAAAATAGTTAATTTTGATGCAAGACGTTCTGAAAGCAATCGGCAACTTACTCAAAATGCTTAACGCGGCGAGGAAATCACTTTTGTTTCACAATGAATGCCTGGCACAAAATAGTTAATTTCAATGCAAGCCGTTCTGAAAGCAATCGGCAAATTACTCAAAATGCTTAACTAGCCGAGAAAATCACTTTTGTTTCACAATGAATTTCTGGCAAAAAATAGTTAATTGTGATGCAAGCCGTTCTGAAACCAATCGGCAAATTACTCAAAATGCTTAACTCGACGAGAAAATCACTTTTGTTCCACAATGAATGTCTGGAAAAAATAGTTAATTTCAATGCAAGCCGTTCTGAAACCAATCGGCAAATTACTCAAAATGCTTAACTCGTCGAGAAAATCACTTTTGTTCCACAACGAATGCCTGGCACAAAATAGTTAGTTTCAATGCAAGCCGTTCTGAAAGCAATCGGCTAATTACTCAAAATGCTTAACTCGCCGAGAAAATCACTTTTGTTCCACAATGAATGTCTGGCAAAAAGTAGTTCATTTTGATGCAGGCCGTTCTGAAACCAATCGGCAAATTACCCAAAATCCTCAACTCGCCGAGAAAATCACTTTTGTTCCACAATGAATGTCTGGCAAAAAATAGTTAATTTCAATGCAAGCCGCTCTGAAACCAATCGGCAAATTACTCAAAATGCTTAACTCGCCGAGAAAATCACTTTTGTTCCACAATGAATGCCTGGCACAAAATAGTTAGTTTCAATGCAAGCCGTTCTGAAAGCAATCGGCAAATTACTCAAAATGCTGAACTCGCCGAGAAAATCACTTTTGTTCCACAATGAATGCCTGGCAAAAAATAGTTAATTGTGATGCAAGCCGTTCTGAAACCAATCGGCAAATTGCTCAAAATGCTTAACTCGCCGAGAAAATCACTTTTCTTCCACAATGAATGTCTGGCAAAAAATAGTTAATTTCACAGCAAGCCGTTCTGAAACCAATCGGCAAATTACTCAAAATGCTTAACTCACCGAGAAAATCACTTTTGTTCCACAATGAATGTCTGGCAAAAAATAGTAAACTTAAATGCAAGCCGTTCTGAAACCGATCGACAAATTACACAAAATGCTTAACTCGTCGAGAAAATCACTTTTGTTCCACAATGAATGTCTGGCAAAAAATAGTTCATTTTGATGCAAGACGTTCTGAAACCAATCGGCAAATTACTCAAAATGCTTAACTCGCCGAGAAAATCACTATTGTTCCACAATGAATGTCTGGCAAAAAATAGTAAATTTCAATGCAAGCAGTTCTGAAAGCAATCGGCAAATTACTCAAAATGCTGAACTCGCCGAGAAAATCACTTTTGTTCCACAATGAATGCCTGGCAAAAAATAGTTAATTGTGATGCAAGCCGTTCTGAAACCAATCGGCAAATTACTCAAAATGCTTAACTCGCCGAGAAAATCACTTTTGTTCCACAATGAATGTCTGGCAAAAAATAGTAAATTTCAATGCAAGCAGTTCTGAAACCAATCGGCAAATTACTCAAAATGCTGAACTCGCCGAGAAAATCACTTTTGTTCCACAATGAATGCCTGGCAAAAAATAGTTAATTGTGATGCAAGCCGTTCTGAAACCAATCGGCAAATTACTCAAAATGCTTAACTCGCCGAGAAAATCACTTTTCTTCCACAATGAATGTCTGGCAAAAAATAGTTAATTTCACAGCAAGCCGTTCTGAAACCAATCGGCAAATTACTCAAAATGCTTAACTCACCGAGAAAATCACTTTTGTTCCACAATGAATGTCTGGCAAAAAATAGTAAACTTAAATGCAAGCCGTTCTGAAACCGATCGACAAATTACACAAAATGCTTAACTCGTCGAGAAAATCACTTTTGTTCCACAATGAATGTCTGGCAAAAAATAGTTCATTTTGATGCAAGACGTTCTGAAACCAATCGGCAAATTACTCAAAATGCTTAACTCGCCGAGAAAATCACTATTGTTCCACAATGAATGTCTGGCAAAAAATAGTAAATTTCAATGCAAGCAGTTCTGAAAGCAATCGGCAAATTACTCAAAATGCTGAACTCGCCGAGAAAATCACTTTTCTTCCACAATGAATGTCTGGCAAAAAATAGTTAATTTCACAGCAAGCCGTTCTGAAACCAATCGGCAAATTACTCAAAATGCTTAACTCACCGAGAAAATCACTTTTGTTCCACAATGAATGTCTGGCAAAAAATAGTAAACTTAAATGCAAGCCGTTCTGAAACCGATCGACAAATTACACAAAATGCTTAACTCGTCGAGAAAATCACTTTTGTTCCACAATGAATGTCTGGCAAAAAATAGTTCATTTTGATGCAAGACGTTCTGAAACCAATCGGCAAATTACTCAAAATGCTTAACTCGCCGAGAAAATCACTATTGTTCCACAATGAATGTCTGGCAAAAAATAGTAAATTTCAATGCAAGCAGTTCTGAAAGCAATCGGCAAATTACTCAAAATGCTGAACTCGCCGAGAAAATCACTTTTGTTCCACAATGAATGCCTGGCAAAAAATAGTTAATTGTGATGCAAGCCGTTCTGAAACCAATCGGCAAATTACTCAAAATGCTTAACTCGCCGAGAAAATCACTTTTGTTCCACAATGAATGTCTGGCAAAAAATAGTAAATTTCAATGCAAGCAGTTCTGAAACCAATCGGCAAATTACTCAAAATGCTGAACTCGCCGAGAAAATCACTTTTGTTCCACAATGAATGCCTGGCAAAAAATAGTTAATTGTGATGCAAGCCGTTCTGAAACCAATCGGCAAATTACTCAAAATGCTTAACTCGCCGAGAAAATCACTTTTCTTCCACAATGAATGTCTGGCAAAAAATAGTTAATTTCACAGCAAGCCGTTCTGAAACCAATCGTCAAATTACTCAAAATGCTTAACTCACCGAGAAAATCACTTTTGTTCCACAATGAATGTCTGGCAAAAAATAGTAAACTTAAATGCAAGCCGTTCTGAAACCGATCGACAAATTACACAAAATGCTTAACTCGTCGAGAAAATCACTTTTGTTCCACAATGAATGTCTGGCAAAAAATAGTTCATTTTGATGCAAGACGTTCTGAAACCAATCGGCAAATTACTCAAAATGCTTAACTCGCCGAGAAAATCACTATTGTTCCACAATGAATGTCTGGCAAAAAATAGTAAATTTCAATGCAAGCAGTTCTGAAAGCAATCGGCAAATTACTCAAAATGCTGAACTCGCCGAGAAAATCACTTTTGTTCCACAATGAATGCCTGGCAAAAAATAGTTAATTGTGATGCAAGCCGTTCTGAAACCAATCGGCAAATTACTCAAAATGCTTAACTCGCCAAGAAAATCACTTTTGTTCCACAATGAATGTCTGGCAAAAAATAGTAAATTTCAATGCAAGCAGTTCTGAAACCAATCGGCAAATTACTCAAAATGCTGAACTCGCCGAGAAAATCACTTTTGTTCCACAATGAATGTCTGGCAAAAAATAGTAAATTTCAATGCAAGCCGTTCTGAAACCAATCGGCAAATTACTCAAAATGCTTAACGCGCCGAGAAAATCACTTTTGTTCCACAATGAATGTCTGGCAATATATAGTTAATTTCAATGCAAGCCGTTCTGAAACCAATCGGCAAATTACTCAAAATGCTTAACTCACCGAGAAAATCACTTTTCTTCCACAATGAATGTCTGGCAAAAAATAGTTAATTTCACAGCAAGCCGTTCTGAAACCAATCGGCAAATTACTCAAAATGCTTAACTCACCGAGAAAATCACTTTTGTTCCACAATGAATGTCTGGCAAAAAATAGTAAACTTAAATGCAAGCCGTTCTGAAACCGATCGACAAATTACACAAAATGCTTAACTCGTCGAGAAAATCACTTTTGTTCCACAATGAATGTCTGGCAAAAAATAGTTCATTTTGATGCAAGACGTTCTGAAACCAATCGGCAAATTACTCAAAATGCTTAACACGCCGAGAAAATCACTATTGTTCCACAATGAATGTCTGGCAAAAAATAGTAAATTTCAATGCAAGCAGTTCTGAAAGCAATCGGCAAATTACTCAAAATGCTGAACTCGCCGAGAAAATCACTTTTGTTCCACAATGAATGCCTGGCAAAAAATAGTTAATTGTGATGCAAGCCGTTCTGAAACCAATCGGCAAATTACTCAAAATGCTTAACTCGCCGAGAAAATCACTTTTGTTCCACAATGAATGTCTGGCAAAAAATAGTAAATTTCAATGCAAGCAGTTCTGAAAGCAATCGGCAAATTACTCAAAATGCTGAACTCGCCGAGAAAATCACTTTTGTTCCACAATGAATGCCTGGCAAAAAATAGTTAATTGTGATGCAAGCCGTTCTGAAACCAATCGGCAAATTACTCAAAATGCTTAACTCGCCGAGAAAATCACTTTTCTTCCACAATGAATGTCTGGCAAAAAATAGTTAATTTCACAGCAAGCCGTTCTGAAACCAATCGGCAAATTACTCAAAATGCTTAACTCACCGAGAAAATCACTTTTGTTCCACAATGAATGTCTGGCAAAAAATAGTAAACTTAAATGCAAGCCGTTCTGAAACCGATCGACAAATTACACAAAATGCTTAACTCGTCGAGAAAATCACTTTTGTTCCACAATGAATGTCTGGCAAAAAATAGTTCATTTTGATGCAAGACGTTCTGAAACCAATCGGCAAATTACTCAAAATGCTTAACTCGCCGAGAAAATCACTATTGTTCCACAATGAATGTCTGGCAAAAAATAGTAAATTTCAATGCAAGCAGTTCTGAAAGCAATCGGCAAATTACTCAAAATGCTGAACTCGCCGAGAAAATCACTTTTGTTCCACAATGAATGCCTGGCAAAAAATAGTTAATTGTGATGCAAGCCGTTCTGAAACCAATCGGCAAATTACTCAAAATGCTTAACTCGCCAAGAAAATCACTTTTGTTCCACAATGAATGTCTGGCAAAAAATAGTAAATTTCAATGCAAGCAGTTCTGAAACCAATCGGCAAATTACTCAAAATGCTGAACTCGCCGAGAAAATCACTTTTGTTCCACAATGAATGTCTGGCAAAAAATAGTAAATTTCAATGCAAGCCGTTCTGAAACCAATCGGCAAATTACTCAAAATGCTTAACGCGCCGAGAAAATCACTTTTGTTCCACAATGAATGTCTGGCAATATATAGTTAATTTCAATGCAAGCCGTTCTGAAACCAATCGGCAAATTACTCAAAATGCTTAACTCGCCGAGAAAATCACTTTTGTTCCACAATGAATGTCTGGCAAAAAATAGTAAATTTCCATGCCAGCCGTTCTGAAACCAATCGGCAAATTACTCAAAATGCTGAACTCGCCGAGAAAATCACTTTTGTTCCACAATGAATGCCTGGCACAAAATAGTTAATTTCAATGCAAGCCGTTCTGAAACCGATCGGCAAATTACACAAAATGCTTAACTCGCCGAGAAAATCACTTTTGTTCCACAATGAATGTCTGGCAAAAAATAGTAAATCTCAATGCCAGCCGTTCTGAAACCAATCGGCAAATTACTCAAAATGCTTAACGCGCCGAGAAAATCACTTTTGTTCCACCATGAATGCCTGGCACAAAATAGTTAATTTCAATGCAAGCCGTTCTGAAAGCAATCGGCAAATTACTCAAAATGCTGAACTCGCCGAGAAAATCACTTTTGTTCCACAATGAATGCCTGGCAAAAAATAGTTAATTGTGATGCAAGCCGTTCTGAAACCAATCGGCAAATTACTCAAAATGCTTAACTCTCCGAGAAAATCTCTTTTGTTCCACAATGAATGTCTGGCAAAATATAGTTAATTTCAATGCAAGCCGTTATGAAACCAATCGGCAAATTACTCAAAATGCTTAACGCGCCGAGAAAATCACTTTTTTCCCACAATGAATGCCTAGCAAAAAGTAGTTAATTGTGATGCAAGCCGTTCTGAAACCAATCGGCAAATTACTCAAAATGCTTAACTCGCCGAGAAAATCACCTTTGTTCCACAATGAATGTCTGGCAAAAAGTAGTTCATTTTGATGCAAGCCGTTCTGAAACCAATCGGCAAATTACTCCAAATGCTTAACTCGCCGAGAAATTCACTTTTGTTCCACAATGAATGCCTGGCAAAAAATAGTAAATTTCAATGCAAGCCGTTCTGAAACCGATCGGCAAAATACTCAAAATGCTTAACGCGCCGAGAAAATCACTTTTTTCCCGCAATGAATGTCTGGCAAAAAATAGTTAATTGTGATGCAAGCCGTTCTGAAACAAATCGGCAAATTACTCGAAATGCTTAACGCGCCGAGAAAATCACTTTTTTTTCCCACAATGAATGCCTGGCAAAAGAAAGTTACTTGTGATGCAAGCCGTTCTGAAACCAATCGGCAAATTACTCAAAATGCTTAACTCGCCGAGAAAATCACTTTTGTTCCACAATGAATGCCTGGCAAAAAATAGTTAATTTCAATGCAAGCCGTTCTGAAACCAATCGGCAAATTACTCAAAATGCTTAACTCGCCGAGAAAATCACTTTTGTTCCACAATGAATGTCTGGCAAAAAATACTAAATTTCAATGGGAGCCGTTCTGAAAGCAATCGGCAACTTACTCAAAATGCTTAACGCGGCGAGGAAATCACTTTTGTTTCACAATGAATGCCTGGCACAAAATAGTTAATTTCAATGCAAGCCGTTCTGAAAGCAATCGGCAAATTACTCAAAATGCTTAACTAGCCGAGAAAATCACTTTTGTTTCACAATGAATTTCTGGCAAAAAATAGTTAATTGTGATGCAAGCCGTTCTGAAACCAATCGGCAAATTACTCAAAATGCTTAACTCGACGAGAAAATCACTTTTGTTCCACAATGAATGTCTGGAAAAAATAGTTAATTTCAATGCAAGCCGTTCTGAAACCAATCGGCAAATTACTCAAAATGCTTAACTCGTCGAGAAAATCACTTTTGTTCCACAACGAATGCCTGGCACAAAATAGTTAGTTTCAATGCAAGCCGTTCTGAAAGCAATCGGCTAATTACTCAAAATGCTTAACTCGCCGAGAAAATCACTTTTGTTCCACAATGAATGTCTGGCAAAAAGTAGTTCATTTTGATGCAGGCCGTTCTGAAACCAATCGGCAAATTACCCAAAATCCTCAACTCGCCGAGAAAATCACTTTTGTTCCACAATGAATGTCTGGCAAAAAATAGTTAATTTCAATGCAAGCCGCTCTGAAACCAATCGGCAAATTACTCAAAATGCTTAACTCGCCGAGAAAATCACTTTTGTTCCACAATGAATGCCTGGCACAAAATAGTTAGTTTCAATGCAAGCCGTTCTGAAAGCAATCGGCAAATTACTCAAAATGCTGAACTCGCCGAGAAAATCACTTTTGTTCCACAATGAATGCCTGGCAAAAAATAGTTAATTGTGATGCAAGCCGTTCTGAAACCAATCGGCAAATTGCTCAAAATGCTTAACTCGCCGAGAAAATCACTTTTCTTCCACAATGAATGTCTGGCAAAAAATAGTTAATTTCACAGCAAGCCGTTCTGAAACCAATCGGCAAATTACTCAAAATGCTTAACTCACCGAGAAAATCACTTTTGTTCCACAATGAATGTCTGGCAAAAAATAGTAAACTTAAATGCAAGCCGTTCTGAAACCGATCGACAAATTACACAAAATGCTTAACTCGTCGAGAAAATCACTTTTGTTCCACAATGAATGTCTGGCAAAAAATAGTTCATTTTGATGCAAGACGTTCTGAAACCAATCGGCAAATTACTCAAAATGCTTAACTCGCCGAGAAAATCACTATTGTTCCACAATGAATGTCTGGCAAAAAATAGTAAATTTCAATGCAAGCAGTTCTGAAAGCAATCGGCAAATTACTCAAAATGCTGAACTCGCCGAGAAAATCACTTTTGTTCCACAATGAATGCCTGGCAAAAAATAGTTAATTGTGATGCAAGCCGTTCTGAAACCAATCGGCAAATTACTCAAAATGCTTAACTCGCCGAGAAAATCACTTTTGTTCCACAATGAATGTCTGGCAAAAAATAGTAAATTTCAATGCAAGCAGTTCTGAAACCAATCGGCAAATTACTCAAAATGCTGAACTCGCCGAGAAAATCACTTTTGTTCCACAATGAATGCCTGGCAAAAAATAGTTAATTGTGATGCAAGCCGTTCTGAAACCAATCGGCAAATTACTCAAAATGCTTAACTCGCCGAGAAAATCACTTTTCTTCCACAATGAATGTCTGGCAAAAAATAGTTAATTTCACAGCAAGCCGTTCTGAAACCAATCGGCAAATTACTCAAAATGCTTAACTCACCGAGAAAATCACTTTTGTTCCACAATGAATGTCTGGCAAAAAATAGTAAACTTAAATGCAAGCCGTTCTGAAACCGATCGACAAATTACACAAAATGCTTAACTCGTCGAGAAAATCACTTTTGTTCCACAATGAATGTCTGGCAAAAAATAGTTCATTTTGATGCAAGACGTTCTGAAACCAATCGGCAAATTACTCAAAATGCTTAACTCGCCGAGAAAATCACTATTGTTCCACAATGAATGTCTGGCAAAAAATAGTAAATTTCAATGCAAGCAGTTCTGAAAGCAATCGGCAAATTACTCAAAATGCTGAACTCGCCGAGAAAATCACTTTTCTTCCACAATGAATGTCTGGCAAAAAATAGTTAATTTCACAGCAAGCCGTTCTGAAACCAATCGGCAAATTACTCAAAATGCTTAACTCACCGAGAAAATCACTTTTGTTCCACAATGAATGTCTGGCAAAAAATAGTAAACTTAAATGCAAGCCGTTCTGAAACCGATCGACAAATTACACAAAATGCTTAACTCGTCGAGAAAATCACTTTTGTTCCACAATGAATGTCTGGCAAAAAATAGTTCATTTTGATGCAAGACGTTCTGAAACCAATCGGCAAATTACTCAAAATGCTTAACTCGCCGAGAAAATCACTATTGTTCCACAATGAATGTCTGGCAAAAAATAGTAAATTTCAATGCAAGCAGTTCTGAAAGCAATCGGCAAATTACTCAAAATGCTGAACTCGCCGAGAAAATCACTTTTGTTCCACAATGAATGCCTGGCAAAAAATAGTTAATTGTGATGCAAGCCGTTCTGAAACCAATCGGCAAATTACTCAAAATGCTTAACTCGCCGAGAAAATCACTTTTGTTCCACAATGAATGTCTGGCAAAAAATAGTAAATTTCAATGCAAGCAGTTCTGAAACCAATCGGCAAATTACTCAAAATGCTGAACTCGCCGAGAAAATCACTTTTGTTCCACAATGAATGCCTGGCAAAAAATAGTTAATTGTGATGCAAGCCGTTCTGAAACCAATCGGCAAATTACTCAAAATGCTTAACTCGCCGAGAAAATCACTTTTCTTCCACAATGAATGTCTGGCAAAAAATAGTTAATTTCACAGCAAGCCGTTCTGAAACCAATCGTCAAATTACTCAAAATGCTTAACTCACCGAGAAAATCACTTTTGTTCCACAATGAATGTCTGGCAAAAAATAGTAAACTTAAATGCAAGCCGTTCTGAAACCGATCGACAAATTACACAAAATGCTTAACTCGTCGAGAAAATCACTTTTGTTCCACAATGAATGTCTGGCAAAAAATAGTTCATTTTGATGCAAGACGTTCTGAAACCAATCGGCAAATTACTCAAAATGCTTAACTCGCCGAGAAAATCACTATTGTTCCACAATGAATGTCTGGCAAAAAATAGTAAATTTCAATGCAAGCAGTTCTGAAAGCAATCGGCAAATTACTCAAAATGCTGAACTCGCCGAGAAAATCACTTTTGTTCCACAATGAATGCCTGGCAAAAAATAGTTAATTGTGATGCAAGCCGTTCTGAAACCAATCGGCAAATTACTCAAAATGCTTAACTCGCCAAGAAAATCACTTTTGTTCCACAATGAATGTCTGGCAAAAAATAGTAAATTTCAATGCAAGCAGTTCTGAAACCAATCGGCAAATTACTCAAAATGCTGAACTCGCCGAGAAAATCACTTTTGTTCCACAATGAATGTCTGGCAAAAAATAGTAAATTTCAATGCAAGCCGTTCTGAAACCAATCGGCAAATTACTCAAAATGCTTAACGCGCCGAGAAAATCACTTTTGTTCCACAATGAATGTCTGGCAATATATAGTTAATTTCAATGCAAGCCGTTCTGAAACCAATCGGCAAATTACTCAAAATGCTTAACTCACCGAGAAAATCACTTTTCTTCCACAATGAATGTCTGGCAAAAAATAGTTAATTTCACAGCAAGCCGTTCTGAAACCAATCGGCAAATTACTCAAAATGCTTAACTCACCGAGAAAATCACTTTTGTTCCACAATGAATGTCTGGCAAAAAATAGTAAACTTAAATGCAAGCCGTTCTGAAACCGATCGACAAATTACACAAAATGCTTAACTCGTCGAGAAAATCACTTTTGTTCCACAATGAATGTCTGGCAAAAAATAGTTCATTTTGATGCAAGACGTTCTGAAACCAATCGGCAAATTACTCAAAATGCTTAACACGCCGAGAAAATCACTATTGTTCCACAATGAATGTCTGGCAAAAAATAGTAAATTTCAATGCAAGCAGTTCTGAAAGCAATCGGCAAATTACTCAAAATGCTGAACTCGCCGAGAAAATCACTTTTGTTCCACAATGAATGCCTGGCAAAAAATAGTTAATTGTGATGCAAGCCGTTCTGAAACCAATCGGCAAATTACTCAAAATGCTTAACTCGCCGAGAAAATCACTTTTGTTCCACAATGAATGTCTGGCAAAAAATAGTAAATTTCAATGCAAGCAGTTCTGAAAGCAATCGGCAAATTACTCAAAATGCTGAACTCGCCGAGAAAATCACTTTTGTTCCACAATGAATGCCTGGCAAAAAATAGTTAATTGTGATGCAAGCCGTTCTGAAACCAATCGGCAAATTACTCAAAATGCTTAACTCGCCGAGAAAATCACTTTTCTTCCACAATGAATGTCTGGCAAAAAATAGTTAATTTCACAGCAAGCCGTTCTGAAACCAATCGGCAAATTACTCAAAATGCTTAACTCACCGAGAAAATCACTTTTGTTCCACAATGAATGTCTGGCAAAAAATAGTAAACTTAAATGCAAGCCGTTCTGAAACCGATCGACAAATTACACAAAATGCTTAACTCGTCGAGAAAATCACTTTTGTTCCACAATGAATGTCTGGCAAAAAATAGTTCATTTTGATGCAAGACGTTCTGAAACCAATCGGCAAATTACTCAAAATGCTTAACTCGCCGAGAAAATCACTATTGTTCCACAATGAATGTCTGGCAAAAAATAGTAAATTTCAATGCAAGCAGTTCTGAAAGCAATCGGCAAATTACTCAAAATGCTGAACTCGCCGAGAAAATCACTTTTGTTCCACAATGAATGCCTGGCAAAAAATAGTTAATTGTGATGCAAGCCGTTCTGAAACCAATCGGCAAATTACTCAAAATGCTTAACTCGCCAAGAAAATCACTTTTGTTCCACAATGAATGTCTGGCAAAAAATAGTAAATTTCAATGCAAGCAGTTCTGAAACCAATCGGCAAATTACTCAAAATGCTGAACTCGCCGAGAAAATCACTTTTGTTCCACAATGAATGTCTGGCAAAAAATAGTAAATTTCAATGCAAGCCGTTCTGAAACCAATCGGCAAATTACTCAAAATGCTTAACGCGCCGAGAAAATCACTTTTGTTCCACAATGAATGTCTGGCAATATATAGTTAATTTCAATGCAAGCCGTTCTGAAACCAATCGGCAAATTACTCAAAATGCTTAACTCGCCGAGAAAATCACTTTTGTTCCACAATGAATGTCTGGCAAAAAATAGTAAATTTCCATGCCAGCCGTTCTGAAACCAATCGGCAAATTACTCAAAATGCTGAACTCGCCGAGAAAATCACTTTTGTTCCACAATGAATGCCTGGCACAAAATAGTTAATTTCAATGCAAGCCGTTCTGAAACCGATCGGCAAATTACACAAAATGCTTAACTCGCCGAGAAAATCACTTTTGTTCCACAATGAATGTCTGGCAAAAAATAGTAAATCTCAATGCCAGCCGTTCTGAAACCAATCGGCAAATTACTCAAAATGCTTAACGCGCCGAGAAAATCACTTTTGTTCCACCATGAATGCCTGGCACAAAATAGTTAATTTCAATGCAAGCCGTTCTGAAAGCAATCGGCAAATTACTCAAAATGCTGAACTCGCCGAGAAAATCACTTTTGTTCCACAATGAATGCCTGGCAAAAAATAGTTAATTGTGATGCAAGCCGTTCTGAAACCAATCGGCAAATTAGTCAAAATTTTTAACTCACCGAGAAAATCACTTTTGTTCCACAATGAATGTCTGGCAAAAAATAGTTAATTTCAATGCAAGCCGCTCTGAAACCAATCGGCAAATTACTCAAAATGCTTAACTCGCCGAGAAATCACTTTTGTTCCACAATGAATGCCTGGCAAAAAATAGTTAATTGTGATGCAATCCGTTCTGAAACCAATCGGCAAATTGCTCAAAATGCTTAGCTCGCCGAGAAAATCACTTTTGTTCCACAATGAATGTCTGGCAAAAAATAGTAAATTTCAATGCAAGCCGTTCTGAAACCAATCGGCAAATTACTCAAAATGCTTAACTCGCCGAGAAAATCACTTTTGATCCACAATGAATGTCTGGCAAAAAATACTAAATTTCAATGCAAGCCGTTCTGAAACCGATCGGCAAATTACACAAAATGCTTAACTCGCCGAGAAAATCACTTTTGTTCCACAATGAATGTCTGGCAAAAAATAGTAAATTTCAATGCGAGCCGTTCTGAAACCAATCGGCAAATTACTCAAAATGCTTAACTCGCCGAGAAAATCACTTTTGTTCCACAATGAATGT
Organism: Scyliorhinus torazame; assembly: GCF_047496885.1. Classification (NCBI taxonomy): domain Eukaryota; kingdom Metazoa; phylum Chordata; class Chondrichthyes; order Carcharhiniformes; family Scyliorhinidae; genus Scyliorhinus; species Scyliorhinus torazame. Next base: position 526,951 of record NW_027307800.1, on the reverse strand, counting down.
CTGGCACAAAATAGTTAATTTCAATGCAAGCCGTTCTGAAAGCAATCGGCAAATTACTCAAAATGCTGAACTCGCCGAGAAAATCACTTTTGTTCCACAATGAATATCTGGCAAAAAATAGTTAATTTTGATGCAAGACGTTCTGAAACCAATCGGCAAATTACTCAAAATGCTTAACTCGCCGAGAAAATCACTTTTTTCCCACAATAAATGTCTGGCAAAAAATGTAAATTTCAATGCAAGCCGTTCTGAAACCAATCGGCAAATTACTCAAAATGCTTAACTCTCCGAGAAAATCTCTTTTGTTCCACAATGAATGTCTGGCAAAATATAGTTAATTTCAATGCAAGCCGTTATGAAACCAATCGGCAAATTACTCAAAATGCTTAACGCGCCGAGAAAATCACTTTTTTCCCACAATGAATGCCTAGCAAAAAGTAGTTAATTGTGATGCAAGCCGTTCTGAAACCAATCGGCAAATTACTCAAAATGCTTAACTCGCCGAGAAAATCACCTTTGTTCCACAATGAATGTCTGGCAAAAAGTAGTTCATTTTGATGCAAGCCGTTCTGAAACCAATCGGCAAATTACTCCAAATGCTTAACTCGCCGAGAAATTCACTTTTGTTCCACAATGAATGCCTGGCAAAAAATAGTAAATTTCAATGCAAGCCGTTCTGAAACCGATCGGCAAAATACTCAAAATGCTTAACGCGCCGAGAAAATCACTTTTTTCCCGCAATGAATGTCTGGCAAAAAATAGTTAATTGTGATGCAAGCCGTTCTGAAACAAATCGGCAAATTACTCGAAATGCTTAACGCGCCGAGAAAATCACTTTTTTTTCCCACAATGAATGCCTGGCAAAAGAAAGTTACTTGTGATGCAAGCCGTTCTGAAACCAATCGGCAAATTACTCAAAATGCTTAACTCGCCGAGAAAATCACTTTTGTTCCACAATGAATGCCTGGCAAAAAATAGTTAATTTCAATGCAAGCCGTTCTGAAACCAATCGGCAAATTACTCAAAATGCTTAACTCGCCGAGAAAATCACTTTTGTTCCACAATGAATGTCTGGCAAAAAATACTAAATTTCAATGGGAGCCGTTCTGAAACCAATCGGCAAATTACTCAAAATGCTTAACGCGGCGAGGAAATCACTTTTGTTCCACAATGAATGCCTGGCACAAAATAGTTAATTTCAATGCAAGCCGTTCTGAAAGCAATCGGCAAATTACTCAAAATCCTTAACTAGCCGAGAAAATCACTTTTGTTCCACAATGAATGTCTGGTAAAAAATAGTAAATTTCAATGCAAGCCATTCTGAAACCGATCGGCAAATTACTCAAAATGCATAACGCGCCGAGAAAGTCACTTTTATCCCACAATGAATGCCCGGCAAAAAATAGTTAATTTTGATGCAAGCCGTTCTGAAACCAATCGGCAAATTACTCAAAATGCTTAACGCGCCGAGAAAATCACTTTTTTCCCACAATGAATGCCTGGCAAAAAATAGTAAATTTCAATGCAAGCCGTTCTGAAAGCAATCGGCAAATTACTCAAAATGCTTAACACGCCGAGAAAATTACTTCTGTTTCACAATGAATTTCTGGCAAAAAATAGTTAATTGTGATGCAAGCCGTTCTGAAACCAATCGGCAAATTACTCAAAATGCTTAACTCGCCGAGAAAATCACTTTTGTTCCACAATGAATGTCTGGCAAAAAATTGTTAATTTCAATGCAAGCCGCTCTGAAACCAATCGGCAAATTGCACAAAATGCTTAGCTCGCCGAGAAAATCACTTTTGTTCCACAATGAATGTCTGGCAAAAGATACTAAATTTCAATGCAAGCCGTTCTGAAACCAATCGGCAGATTACTCAAAATGTGAACGCGCCGAGAAAATCACTTTTTTCCCACAATGATGTCTGGCAAAAAATAGTTAATTTTGATGCAAGACGTTCTGAAAGCAATCGGCAACTTACTCAAAATGCTTAACGCGGCGAGGAAATCACTTTTGTTTCACAATGAATGCCTGGCACAAAATAGTTAATTTCAATGCAAGCCGTTCTGAAAGCAATCGGCAAATTACTCAAAATGCTTAACTAGCCGAGAAAATCACTTTTGTTTCACAATGAATTTCTGGCAAAAAATAGTTAATTGTGATGCAAGCCGTTCTGAAACCAATCGGCAAATTACTCAAAATGCTTAACTCTCCGAGAAAATCTCTTTTGTTCCACAATGAATGTCTGGCAAAATATAGTTAATTTCAATGCAAGCCGTTCTGAAACCAATCGGCAAATTACTCAAAATGCTTAACGCGCCGAGAAAATCACTTTTTTCCCACAATGAATGCCTAGGAAAAAGTAGTTAATTGTGATGCAAGCCGTTCTGAAACCAATCGGCAAATTACTCAAAATGCTTAACTCGACGAGAAAATCACTTTTGTTCCACAATGAATGTCTGGAAAAAATAGTTAATTTCAATGCAAGCCGTTCTGAAACCAATCGGCAAATTACTCAAAATGCTTATCTCGTCGAGAAAATCACTTTTGTTCCACAACGAATGCCTGGCACAAAATAGTTAGTTTCAATGCAAGCCGTTCTGAAAGCAATCGGCTAATTACTCAAAATGCTTAACTCGCCGAGAAAATCACTTTTGTTCCACAATGAATGTCTGGCAAAAAGTAGTTCATTTTGATGCAGGCCGTTCTGAAACCAATCGGCAAATTACCCAAAATCCTCAACTCGCCGAGAAAATCACTTTTGTTCCACAATGAATGTCTGGCAAAAAATAGTTAATTTCAATGCAAGCCGCTCTGAAACCAATCGGCAAATTACTCAAAATGCTTAACTCGCCGAGAAAATCACTTTTGTTCCACAATGAATGCCTGGCACAAAATAGTTAGTTTCAATGCAAGCCGTTCTGAAAGCAATCGGCAAATTACTCAAAATGCTTAACGCGCCGAGACAATCACTTTTGTTCCACAATGAATGCCTGGCACAAAATAGTTAATTTCAATGCAAGCCGTTCTGAAACCGATCGGCAAATTACACAAAATGCTTAACTCGCCGAGAATATCACTTTTGTTCCACAATGAATGTCTGGCAAAAAATAGTAAATTTTAATGCGAGCCGTTCTGAAACCAATCGGCAAATTCCTAAAAATGCTTAACGCGCCGAGAAAATCACTTTTGTTCCACAATGAATGCCTGGCACAAAATAGTTAATTTCAATGCAAGCGGTTCTGAAAGCAATCGGCAAATTACTCAAAATGCTGAACTCGCCGAGAAAATCACTTTTGTTCCACAATGAATGTCTGGCAAAAAATAGTAAATTTCAATGCAAGCCGTTCTGAAACCAATCGGCAAATTACTCAAAATGCTTAACGCGCCGAGAAAATCACTTTTGTTCCACAATGAATGTCTGGCAATATATAGTTAATTTCAATGCAAGCCGTTCTGAAACCAATCGGCAAATTACTCAAAATGCTTAACTCGCCGAGAAAATCACTTTTGTTCCACAATGAATGTCTGGCAAAAAATAGTAAATTTCAATGCCAGCCGTTCTGAAACCAATCGGCAAATTACTCAAAATCCTTAACTCGCCGAGAAAATCACTTTTGTTCCACAATGAATGTCTGGCAAAAAATAGTTAATTTCAATGCAAGCCGTTCTGAAAGCAATCGGCAAATTACTCCAAATGCTGAACTCGCCGAGAAAATCACTTTTGTTCCACAATGAATGCCTGGCACAAAATAGTTAATTTCAATGCAAGCCGTTCTGAAACCGATCGGCAAATTACACAAAATGCTTAACTCGCCGAGAAAATCACTTTTGTTCCACAATGAATGTCTGGCAAAAAATAGTAAATCTCAATGCCAGCCGTTCTGAAACCAATCGGCAAATTACTCAAAATGCTTAACGCGCCGAGAAAATCACTTTTGTTCCACCATGAATGCCTGGCACAAAATAGTTAATTTCAATGCAAGCCGTTCTGAAAGCAATCGGCAAATTACTCAAAATGCTGAACACGCCGAGAAAATCACTTTTGTTCCACAATGAATGCCTGGCAAAAAATAGTTAATTGTGATGCAAGCCGTTCTGAAACCAATCGGCAAATTAGTCAAAATTTTTAACTCACCGAGAAAATCACTTTTGTTCCACAATGAATGTCTGGCAAAAAATAGTTAATTTCAATGCAAGCCGTTCTGAAACCACACGGCAAATTACTCAAAATGCTTAACTCGCCGAGAAATCACTTTTGTTCCACAATGAATATCTGGCAAAAAATAGTTAATTTCAATGCAAGCCGTTCTGAAACCAATCGGCAAATTACTCAAAATGCTGAACGCGCCGAGAAAATCACTTTTTTCCCCCCAATGAATGTCTGGCAAAAAATAGTTAATTTCACAGCAAGCCGTTCTGAAACCAATCGGCAAATTACTCAAAATGCTTAACTCTCCGAGAAAATCTCTTTTGTTCCACAATGAATGTCTGGCAAAAAATAGTTAATTTCACAGCAAGTCGTTCTGAAACCAATCGGTAAATTACTCAAAATGCTTAACTCGCCGAGAAAATCACTTTTGTTCCACAATGAATGCCTGGCAAAAAATAGTAAATTTCAATGCAAGCCGTTCTGAAACCGATCGGCAAATTACTCAAAATGCTTAACGCGCCGAGAAAATCACTTTTTTCCCACAATGAATGCCTGGCAAAAAATAGTTAATTGTGATGCAAGCCGTTCTGAAACAAATCGGCAAAATACTCGAAATGCTTAACGCGCCGAGAAAATCCCTTTTTTTCCCACAATGAATGCCTGGCAAAAGAAAGTTACTTGTGATGCAAGCCGTTCTGAAACCAATAGGCAAATTACTCAAAATGCTTAACTCGCCGAGAAAATCACTTTTGTTCCACAATGAATGCCTGGCAAAAAATAGTTAATTTCAATGCAAGCCGTTCTGAAACCAATCGGCAAATTACTCAAAATGCTTAACTCGCCGAGAAAATCACTTTTGTTCCACAATGAATGTCTGGCAAAAAATACTAAATTTCAATGGGAGCCGTTCTGAAACCAATCGGCAAATTACTCAAAATGCTTAACGCGGCGAGGAAATCACTTTTGTTCCACAATGAATGCCTGGCACAAAATAGTTAATTTCAATGCAAGCCGTTCTGAAAGCAATCGGCAAATTACTCAAAATCCTTAACTAGCCGAGAAAATCACTTTTGTTCCACAATGAATGTCTGGTAAAAAATAGTAAATTTCAATGCAAGCCATTCTGAAACCGATCGGCAAATTACTCAAAATGCATAACGCGCCGAGAAAGTCACTTTTATCCCACAATGAATGCCCGGCAAAAAATAGTTAATTTTGATGCAAGCCGTTCTGAAACCAATCGGCAAATTACTCAAAATGCTTAACGCGCCGAGAAAATCACTTTTTTCCCACAATGAATGCCTGGCAAAAAATAGTAAATTTCAATGCAAGCCGTTCTGAAAGCAATCGGCAAATTACTCAAAATGCTTAACTCGCCGAGAAAATCACTTTTGTTCCACAATGAATGTCTGGCGAAAAATACTAAATTTCAATGGGAGCCGTTCTGAAACCAATCGGCAAATTACTCAAAATGCTTAACGCGGCGAGGAAATCACTTTTGTTCCACAATGAATGCCTGGCACAAATTAGTTAATTTCAATGCAAGCCGTTCTGAAAGCAATCGGCAAATTACTCAAAATGCTTAACTAGCCGAGAAAATCACTTTTGTTCCACAATGAATGTCCGGTAAAAAATAGTAAATTTCAATGCAAGCCGTTCTGAAACCGATCGGCAAATTACTCAAAATGCATAACGCGCCGAGAAAGTCACTTTTATCCCACAATGAATGCCCGGCAAAAAATAGTTAATTGTGATGCAAGCCGTTCTGAAACCAATCGGCAAATTACTCAAAATGCTTAACACGCCGAGAAAATCACTTCTGTTTCACAATGAATTTCTGGCAAAAAATAGTTAATTGTGATGCAAGCCGTTCTGAAACCAATCGGCAAATTACTCAAAATGCTTAACTCGCCGAGAAAATCACTTTTGTTCCACAATGAATGTCTGGCAAAAAATTGTTAATTTCAATGCAAGCCGCTCTGAAAACAATCGGCAAATTGCACAAAATGCTTAGCTCGCCGAGAAAATCACTTTTGTTCCACAATGAATGTCTGGCAAAAGATACTAAATTTCAATGCAAGCCGTTCTGAAACCAATCGGCAGATTACTCAAAATGCTTAACGCGCCGAGAAAATCACTTTTTTCCCACAATGATGTCTGGCAAAAAATAGTTAATTTTGATGCAAGACGTTCTGAAACCAATCGGCAACTTACTCAAAATGCTTAACTCATCGAGAAAATCACTTTTGTTTCACAATGAATGCCTGGAAAAAATAGTTAGTTTCAATGCAAGCCGTTCTGAAAGCAATCGGCTAATTACTCAAAATGCTTAACTCGCCGAGAAAATCACTTTTGTTCCACAATGAATGTCTGGCAAAAAGTAGTTCATTTTGATGCAGGCCGTTCTGAAACCAATCGGCAAATTACCCAAAATCCTCAACTCGCCGAGAAAATCACTTTTGTTCCACAATGAATGTCTGGCAAAAAATAGTTAATTTCAATGCAAGCCGCTCTGAAACCAATCGGCAAATTACTCAAAATGCTTAACTCGCAGAGAAAATCACTTTTGTTCCACAATGAAAGCCTGGCACAACATAGTTAGTTTCAATGCAAGCCGTTCTGAAAGCAATCGGCAAATTACTCAAAATGCTTAACGCGCCGAGAAAATCACTTTTGTTCCACAATGAATGCCTGGCACAAAATAGTTAATTTCAATGCAAGCCGTTCTGAAACCGATCGGCAAATTACACAAAATGCTTAACTCACCGAGAATATCACTTTTGTTCCACAATGAATGTCTGGCAAAAAATAGTAAATTTTAATGCGAGCCGTTCTGAAACCAATCGGCAAATTACTCAAAATGCTTAACTCGCCGAGAAAATCACTTTTGATCCACAATGAATGTCTGGCAAAAAATACTAAATTTCAATGCAAGCCGTTCTGAAACCGATCGGCAAATTACACAAAATGCTTAACTCGCCGAGAAAATCACTTTTGTTCCACAATGAATGTCTGGCAAAAAATAGTTAATTTCAATGCAAGCCGTTCTGAAAGCAATCGGCAAATTACTCCAAATGCTGAACTCGCCGAGAAAATCACTTTTGTTCCACAATGAATGCCTGGCACAAAATAGTTAATTTCAATGCAAGCCGTTCTGAAACCGATCGGCAAATTACACAAAATGCTTAACTCGCCGAGAAAATCACTTTTGTTCCACAATGAATGTCTGGCAAAAAATAGTAAATCTCAATGCCAGCCGTTCTGAAACCAATCGGCAAATTACTCAAAATGCTTAACGCGCCGAGAAAATCACTTTTGTTCCACCATGAATGCCTGGCACAAAATAGTTAATTTCAATGCAAGCCGTTCTGAAAGCAATCGGCAAATTACTCAAAATGCTGAACACGCCGAGAAAATCACTTTTGTTCCACAATGAATGCCTGGCAAAAAATAGTTAATTGTGATGCAAGCCGTTCTGAAACCAATCGGCAAATTAGTCAAAATTTTTAACTCACCGAGAAAATCACTTTTGTTCCACAATGAATGTCTGGCAAAAAATAGTTAATTTCAATGCAAGCCGTTCTGAAACCACACGGCAAATTACTCAAAATGCTTAACTCGCCGAGAAATCACTTTTGTTCCACAATGAATATCTGGCAAAAAATAGTTAATTTCAATGCAAGCCGTTCTGAAACCAATCGGCAAATTACTCAAAATGCTGAACGCGCCGAGAAAATCACTTTTTTCCCCCCAATGAATGTCTGGCAAAAAATAGTTAATTTCACAGCAAGCCGTTCTGAAACCAATCGGCAAATTACTCAAAATGCTTAACTCTCCGAGAAAATCTCTTTTGTTCCACAATGAATGTCTGGCAAAAAATAGTTAATTTCACAGCAAGTCGTTCTGAAACCAATCGGTAAATTACTCAAAATGCTTAACTCGCCGAGAAAATCACTTTTGTTCCACAATGAATGCCTGGCAAAAAATAGTAAATTTCAATGCAAGCCGTTCTGAAACCGATCGGCAAATTACTCAAAATGCTTAACGCGCCGAGAAAATCACTTTTTTCCCACAATGAATGCCTGGCAAAAAATAGTTAATTGTGATGCAAGCCGTTCTGAAACAAATCGGCAAAATACTCGAAATGCTTAACGCGCCGAGAAAATCACTTTTTTTCCCACAATGAATGCCTGGCAAAAGAAAGTTACTTGTGATGCAAGCCGTTCTGAAACCAATCGGCAAATTACTCAAAATGCTTAACTCGCCGAGAAAATCACTTTTGTTCCACAATGAATGCCTGGCAAAAAATAGTTAATTTCAATGCAAGCCGTTCTGAAACCAATCGGCAAATTACTCAAAATGCTTAACTCGCCGAGAAAATCACTTTTGTTCCACAATGAATGTCTGGCAAAAAATACTAAATTTCAATGGGAGCCGTTCTGAAACCAATCGGCAAATTACTCAAAATGCTTAACGCGGCGAGGAAATCACTTTTGTTCCACAATGAATGCCTGGCACAAAATAGTTAATTTCAATGCAAGCCGTTCTGAAAGCAATCGGCAAATTACTCAAAATCCTTAACTAGCCGAGAAAATCACTTTTGTTCCACAATGAATGTCTGGTAAAAAATAGTAAATTTCAATGCAAGCCATTCTGAAACCGATCGGCAAATTACTCAAAATGCATAACGCGCCGAGAAAGTCACTTTTATCCCACAATGAATGCCCGGCAAAAAATAGTTAATTTTGATGCAAGCCGTTCTGAAACCAATCGGCAAATTACTCAAAATGCTTAACGCGCCGAGAAAATCACTTTTTTCCCACAATGAATGCCTGGCAAAAAATAGTAAATTTCAATGCAAGCCGTTCTGAAAGCAATCGGCAAATTACTCAAAATGCTTAACTCGCCGAGAAAATCACTTTTGTTCCACAATGAATGTCTGGCGAAAAATACTAAATTTCAATGGGAGCCGTTCTGAAACCAATCGGCAAATTACTCAAAATGCTTAACGCGGCGAGGAAATCACTTTTGTTCCACAATGAATGCCTGGCACAAATTAGTTAATTTCAATGCAAGCCGTTCTGAAAGCAATCGGCAAATTACTCAAAATGCTTAACTAGCCGAGAAAATCACTTTTGTTCCACAATGAATGTCCGGTAAAAAATAGTAAATTTCAATGCAAGCCGTTCTGAAACCGATCGGCAAATTACTCAAAATGCATAACGCGCCGAGAAAGTCACTTTTATCCCACAATGAATGCCCGGCAAAAAATAGTTAATTGTGATGCAAGCCGTTCTGAAACCAATCGGCAAATTACTCAAAATGCTTAACACGCCGAGAAAATCACTTCTGTTTCACAATGAATTTCTGGCAAAAAATAGTTAATTGTGATGCAAGCCGTTCTGAAACCAATCGGCAAATTACTCAAAATGCTTAACTCGCCGAGAAAATCACTTTTGTTCCACAATGAATGTCTGGCAAAAAATTGTTAATTTCAATGCAAGCCGCTCTGAAAACAATCGGCAAATTGCACAAAATGCTTAGCTCGCCGAGAAAATCACTTCTGTTCCACAATGAATGTCTGGCAAAAGATACTAAATTTCAATGCAAGCCGTTCTGAAACCAATCGGCAGATTACTCAAAATGCTTAACGCGCCGAGAAAATCACTTTTTTCCCACAATGATGTCTGGCAAAAATAGTTAATTTTGATGCAAGACGTTCTGAAACCAATCGGCAACTTACTCAAAATGCTTAACTCATCGAGAAAATCACTTTTGTTTCACAATGAATGCCTGGAAAAAATAGTTAGTTTCAATGCAAGCCGTTCTGAAAGCAATCGGCTAATTACTCAAAATGCTTAACTCGCCGAGAAAATCACTTTTGTTCCACAATGAATGTCTGGCAAAAAGTAGTTCATTTTGATGCAGGCCGTTCTGAAACCAATCGGCAAATTACCCAAAATCCTCAACTCGCCGAGAAAATCACTTTTGTTCCACAATGAATGTCTGGCAAAAAATAGTTAATTTCAATGCAAGCCGCTCTGAAACCAATCGGCAAATTACTCAAAATGCTTAACTCGCAGAGAAAATCACTTTTGTTCCACAATGAAAGCCTGGCACAACATAGTTAGTTTCAATGCAAGCCGTTCTGAAAGCAATCGGCAAATTACTCAAAATGCTTAACGCGCCGAGAAAATCACTTTTGTTCCACAATGAATGCCTGGCACAAAATAGTTAATTTCAATGCAAGCCGTTCTGAAACCGATCGGCAAATTACACAAAATGCTTAACTCACCGAGAATATCACTTTTGTTCCACAATGAATGTCTGGCAAAAAATAGTAAATTTTAATGCGAGCCGTTCTGAAACCAATCGGCAAATTACTCAAAATGCTTAACTCGCCGAGAAAATCACTTTTGATCCACAATGAATGTCTGGCAAAAAATACTAAATTTCAATGCAAGCCGTTCTGAAACCGATCGGCAAATTACACAAAATGCTTAACTCGCCGAGAAAATCACTTTTGTTCCACAATGAATGTCTGGCAAAAAATAGTAAATTTCAATGCGAGCCGTTCTGAAACCAATCGGCAAATTACTCAAAATGCTTAACTCGCCGAGAAAATCACTTTTGTTCCACAATGAATGTCTGGCACAAAATAATTAATTTCAATGCAAGCCGTTCTGAAAGCAATCGGCAAATTACTCAAAATGCTGAACTCGCCGAGAAAATCACTTTTGTTCCACAATGAATGTCTGGCAAAAAATTGTTAATTTCAATGCAAGCCGCTCTGAAAACAATCGGCAAATTGCACAAAATGCTTAGCTCGCCGAGAAAATCACTTTTGTTCCACAATGAATGTCTGGCAAAAGATACTAAATTTCAATGCAAGCCGTTCTGAAACCAATCGGCAGATTACTCAAAATGCTTAACGCGCCGAGAAAATCACTTTTTTCCCACAATGATGTCTGGCAAAAAATAGTTAATTTTGATGCAAGACGTTCTGAAACCAATCGGCAACTTACTCAAAATGCTTAACTCATCGAGAAAATCACTTTTGTTTCACAATGAATGCCTGGAAAAAATAGTTAGTTTCAATGCAAGCCGTTCTGAAAGCAATCGGCTAATTACTCAAAATGCTTAACTCGCCGAGAAAATCACTTTTGTTCCACAATGAATGTCTGGCAAAAAGTAGTTCATTTTGATGCAGGCCGTTCTGAAACCAATCGGCAAATTACCCAAAATCCTCAACTCGCCGAGAAAATCACTTTTGTTCCACAATGAATGTCTGGCAAAAAATAGTTAATTTCAATGCAAGCCGCTCTGAAACCAATCGGCAAATTACTCAAAATGCTTAACTCGCCGAGAAAATCACTTTTGTTCCACAATGAAAGCCTGGCACAACATAGTTAGTTTCAATGCAAGCCGTTCTGAAAGCAATCGGCAAATTACTCAAAATGCTTAACGCGCCGAGAAAATCACTTTTGTTCCACAATGAATGCCTGGCACAAAATAGTTAATTTCAATGCAAGCCGTTCTGAAGCCGATCGGCAAATTACACAAAATGCTTAACTCACCGAGAATATCACTTTTGTTCCACAATGAATGTCTGGCAAAAAATAGTAAATTTTAATGCGAGCCGTTCTGAAACCAATCGGCAAATTACTCAAAATGCTTAACTCGCCGAGAAAATCACTTTTGATCCACAATGAATGTCTGGCAAAAAATACTAAATTTCAATGCAAGCCGTTCTGAAACCGATCGGCAAATTACACAAAATGCTTAACTCGCCGAGAAAATCACTTTTGTTCCACAATGAATGTCTGGCAAAAAATAGTAAATTTCAATGCGAGCCGTTCTGAAACCAATCGGCAAATTACTCAAAATGCTTAACTCGCCGAGAAAATCACTTTTGTTCCACAATGAATGTCTGGCACAAAATAGTTAATTTCAATGCAAGCCGTTCTGAAAGCAATCGGCAAATTACTCAAAATGCTGAACTCGCCGAGAAAATCACTTTTGTTCCACAATGAATATCTGGCAAAAAATAGTAAATTTCAATGCAAGCCGTTCTGAAACCAATCGGCAAATTACTCGAAATGCTGAACGCGCCGAGAAAATCACTTTTTTCCCACAATGAATGTCTGGCAAAAAATAGTTAATTTTGATGCAAGACGTTCTGAAACCAATCGGCAAATTACTCAAAATGCTTAACTCGCCGAGAAAATCACTTTTTTCCCACAATAAATGTCTGGCAAAAAATGTAAATTTCAATGCAAGCCGTTCTGAAACCAATCGGCAAATTACTCAAAATGCTTAACTCTCCGAGAAAATCTCTTTTGTTCCACAATGAATGTCTGGCAAAAAATAGTTAATTTCACAGCAAGTCGTTCTGAAACCAATCGGTAAATTACTCAAAATGCTTAACTCGCCGAGAAAATCACTTTTGTTCCACAATGAATGCCTGGCAAAAAATAGTAAATTTCAATGCAAGCCGTTCTGAAACCGATCGGCAAATTACTCAAAATGCTTAACGCGCCGAGAAAATCACTTTTTTCCCACAATGAATGCCTGGCAAAAAATAGTTAATTGTGATGCAAGCCGTTCTGAAACAAATCGGCAAATTACTCGAAATGCTTAACGCGCCGAGAAAATCACTTTTTTTCCCACAATGAATGCCTGGCAAAAGAAAGTTACTTGTGATGCAAGCCGTTCTGAAACCAATCGGCAAATTACTCAAAATGCTTAACTCGCCGAGAAAATCACTTTTGTTCCACAATGAATGCCTGGCAAAAAATAGTTAATTTCAATGCAAGCCGTTCTGAAACCAATCGGCAAATTACTCAAAATGCTTAACTCGCCGAGAAAATCACTTTTGTTCCACAATGAATGTCTGGCAAAAAATACTAAATTTCAATGGGAGCCGTTCTGAAACGAATCGGCAAATTACTCAAAATGCTTAACGCGGCGAGGAAATCACTTTTGTTCCACAATGAATGCCTGGCACAAAATAGTTAATTTCAATGCAAGCCGTTCTGAAAGCAATCGGCAAATTACTCAAAATCCTTAACTAGCCGAGAAAATCACTTTTGTTCCACAATGAATGTCTGGTAAAAAATAGTAAATTTCAATGCAAGCCATTCTGAAACCGATCGGCAAATTACTCAAAATGCATAACGCGCCGAGAAAGTCACTTTTATCCCACAATGAATGCCCGGCAAAAAATAGTTAATTTTGATGCAAGCCGTTCTGAAACCAATCGGCAAATTACTCAAAATGCTTAACGCGCCGAGAAAATCACTTTTTTCCCACAATGAATGCCTGGCAAAAAATAGTAAATTTCAATGCAAGCCGTTCTGAAAGCAATCGGCAAATTACTCAAAATGCTTAACACGCCGAGAAAATTACTTCTGTTTCACAATGAATTTCTGGCAAAAAATAGTTAATTGTGATGCAAGCCGTTCTGAAACCAATCGGCAAATTACTCAAAATGCTTAACTCGCCGAGAAAATCACTTTTGTTCCACAATGAATGTCTGGCAAAAAATTGTTAATTTCAATGCAAGCCGCTCTGAAAACAATCGGCAAATTGCACAAAATGCTTAGCTCGCCGAGAAAATCACTTTTGTTCCACAATGAATGTCTGGCAAAAGATACTAAATTTCAATGCAAGCCGTTCTGAAACCAATCGGCAGATTACTCAAAATGCTGAACGCGCCGAGAAAATCACTTTTTTCCCACAATGATGTCTGGCAAAAAATAGTTAATTTTGATGCAAGACGTTCTGAAACCAATCGGCAACTTACTCAAAATGCTTAACGCGGCGAGGAAATCACTTTTGTTTCACAATGAATGCCTGGCACAAAATAGTTAATTTCAATGCAAGCCGTTCTGAAAGCAATCGGCAAATTACTCGAAATGCTTAACTAGCCGAGAAAATCACTTTTGTTTCACTATGAATTTCTGGCAAAAAATAGTTAATTGTGATGCAAGCCGTTCTGAAACCAATCGGCAAATTACTCAAAATGCTTAACTCTCCGAGAAAATCTCTTTTGTTCCACAATGAATGTCTGGCAAAATATAGTTAATTTCAATGCAAGCCGTTCTGAAACCAATCGGCAAATTACTCAAAATGCTTAACGCGGCGAGGAAATCACTTTTTTCCCACAATGAATGCCTAGGAAAAAGTAGTTAATTGTGATGCAAGCCGTTCTGAAACCAATCGGCAAATTACTCAAAATGCTTAACTCGACGAGAAAATCACTTTTGTTCCACAATGAATGTCTGGAAAAAATAGTTAATTTCAATGCAAGCCGTTCTGAAACCAATCGGCAAATTACTCAAAATGCTTAACTCGCCGAGAAAATCACTTTTGTTCCACAATGAATGTCTGGCAAAAAATAGTAAATTTTAATGCGAGCCGTTCTGAAACCAATCGGCAAATTACTCAAAATGCTTAACTCGCCGAGAAAATCACTTTTGATCCACAATGAATGTCTGGCAAAAAATACTAAATTTCAATGCAAGCCGTTCTGAAACCGATCGGCAAATTACACAAAATGCTTAACTCGCCGAGAAAATCACTTTTGTTCCACAATGAATGTCTGGCAAAAAATAGTAAATTTCAATGCGAGCCGTTCTGAAACCAATCGGCAAATTACTCAAAATGCTTAACTCGCCGAGAAAATCACTTTTGTTCCACAATGAATGTCTGGCACAAAATAGTTAATTTCAATGCAAGCCGTTCTGAAAGCAATCGGCAAATTACTCAAAATGCTGAACTCGCCGAGAAAATCACTTTTGTTCCACAATGAATATCTGGCAAAAAATAGTAAATTTCAATGCAAGCCGTTCTGAAACCAATCGGCAAATTACTCGAAATGCTGAACGCGCCGAGAAAATCACTTTTTTCCCACAATGAATGTCTGGCAAAAAATAGTTAATTTTGATGCAAGACGTTCTGAAACCAATCGGCAAATTACTCAAAATGCTTAACTCGCCGAGAAAATCACTTTTTTCCCACAATAAATGTCTGGCAAAAAATGTAAATTTCAATGCAAGCCGTTCTGAAACCAATCGGCAAATTACTCAAAATGCTTAACTCTCCGAGAAAATCTCTTTTGTTCCACAATGAATGTCTGGCAAAAAATAGTTAATTTCACAGCAAGTCGTTCTGAAACCAATCGGTAAATTACTCAAAATGCTTAACTCGCCGAGAAAATCACTTTTGTTCCACAATGAATGCCTGGCAAAAAATAGTAAATTTCAATGCAAGCCGTTCTGAAACCGATCGGCAAATTACTCAAAATGCTTAACGCGCCGAGAAAATCACTTTTTTCCCACAATGAATGCCTGGCAAAAAATAGTTAATTGTGATGCAAGCCGTTCTGAAACAAATCGGCAAATTACTCGAAATGCTTAACGCGCCGAGAAAATCACTTTTTTTCCCACAATGAATGCCTGGCAAAAGAAAGTTACTTGTGATGCAAGCCGTTCTGAAACCAATCGGCAAATTACTCAAAATGCTTAACTCGCCGAGAAAATCACTTTTGTTCCACAATGAATGCCTGGCAAAAAATAGTTAATTTCAATGCAAGCCGTTCTGAAACCAATCGGCAAATTACTCAAAATGCTTAACTCGCCGAGAAAATCACTTTTGTTCCACAATGAATGTCTGGCAAAAAATACTAAATTTCAATGGGAGCCGTTCTGAAACGAATCGGCAAATTACTCAAAATGCTTAACGCGGCGAGGAAATCACTTTTGTTCCACAATGAATGCCTGGCACAAAATAGTTAATTTCAATGCAAGCCGTTCTGAAAGCAATCGGCAAATTACTCAAAATCCTTAACTAGCCGAGAAAATCACTTTTGTTCCACAATGAATGTCTGGTAAAAAATAGTAAATTTCAATGCAAGCCATTCTGAAACCGATCGGCAAATTACTCAAAATGCATAACGCGCCGAGAAAGTCACTTTTATCCCACAATGATGTCTGGCAAAAAATAGTTAATTTCAATGCAAGCCGCTCTGAAAACAATCGGCAAATTGCACAAAATGCTTAGCTCGCCGAGAAAATCACTTTTGTTCCACAATGAATGTCTGGCAAAAGATACTAAATTTCAATGCAAGCCGTTCTGAAACCAATCGGCAGATTACTCAAAATGCTGAACGCGCCGAGAAAATCACTTTTTTCCCACAATGATGTCTGGCAAAAAATAGTTAATTTTGATGCAAGACGTTCTGAAACCAATCGGCAACTTACTCAAAATGCTTAACGCGGCGAGGAAATCACTTTTGTTTCACAATGAATGCCTGGCACAAAATAGTTAATTTCAATGCAAGCCGTTCTGAAAGCAATCGGCAAATTACTCAAAATGCTTAACTAGCCGAGAAAATCACTTTTGTTTCACAATGAATTTCTGGCAAAAAATAGTTAATTGTGATGCAAGCCGTTCTGAAACCAATCGGCAAATTACTCAAAATGCTTAACTCTCCGAGAAAATCTCTTTTGTTCCACAATGAATGTCTGGCAAAATATAGTTAATTTCAATGCAAGCCGTTCTGAAACCAATCGGCAAATTACTCAAAATGCTTAAC
This sequence comes from Scyliorhinus torazame, assembly GCF_047496885.1. Taxonomy (NCBI): domain Eukaryota; kingdom Metazoa; phylum Chordata; class Chondrichthyes; order Carcharhiniformes; family Scyliorhinidae; genus Scyliorhinus; species Scyliorhinus torazame. The sequence goes on along the minus strand of NW_027307800.1, from coordinate 510,199 downwards.
GCGGCGAGGAAATCACTTTTTTCCCACAATGAATGCCTAGGAAAAAGTAGTTAATTGTGATGCAAGCCGTTCTGAAACCAATCGGCAAATTCCTCAAAATGCTTAACTCGACGAGAAAATCACTTTTGTTCCACAATGAATGTCTGGAAAAAATAGTTAATTTCAATGCAAGCCGTTCTGAAACCAATCGGCAAATTACTCAAAATGCTTAACTCGCCGAGAAAATCACTTTTGTTCCACAATGAATGCCTGGCAAAAAATAGTTAATTTCAATGCAAGCCGTTCTGAAACCAATCGGCAAATTACTCAAAATGCTTAACTCGCCGAGAAAATCACTTTTGTTCCACAATGAATGTCTGGCAAAAAATACTAAATTTCAATGGGAGCCGTTCTGAAACCAATCGGCAAATTACTCAAAATGCTTAACGCGGCGAGGAAATCACTTTTGTTCCACAATGAATGCCTGGCACAAAATAGTTAATTTCAATGCAAGCCGTTCTGAAAGCAATCGGCAAATTACTCAAAATCCTTAACTAGCCGAGAAAATCACTTTTGTTCCACAATGAATGTCTGGTAAAAAATAGTAAATTTCAATGCAAGCCATTCTGAAACCGATCGGCAAATTACTCAAAATGCATAACGCGCCGAGAAAGTCACTTTTATCCCACAATGAATGCCCGGCAAAAAATAGTTAATTTTGATGCAAGCCGTTCTGAAACCAATCGGCAAATTACTCAAAATGCTTAACGCGCCGAGAAAATCACTTTTTTCCCACAATGAATGCCTGGCAAAAAATAGTAAATTTCAATGCAAGCCGTTCTGAAAGCAATCGGCAAATTACTCAAAATGCTTAACACGCCGAGAAAATTACTTCTGTTTCACAATGAATTTCTGGCAAAAAATAGTTAATTGTGATGCAAGCCGTTCTGAAACCAATCGGCAAATTACTCAAAATGCTTAACTCGCCGAGAAAATCACTTTTGTTTCACAATGAATGCCTGGAAAAAATAGTTAGTTTCAATGCAAGCCGTTCTGAAAGCAATCGGCTAATTACTCAAAATGCTTAACTCGCCGAGAAAATCACTTTTGTTCCACAATGAATGTCTGGCAAAAAGTAGTTCATTTTGATGCAGGCCGTTCTGAAACCAATCGGCAAATTACCCAAAATCCTCAACTCGCCGAGAAAATCACTTTTGTTCCACAATGAATGTCTGGCAAAAAATAGTTAATTTCAATGCAAGCCGCTCTGAAACCAATCGGCAAATTACTCAAAATGCTTAACTCGCAGAGAAAATCACTTTTGTTCCACAATGAAAGCCTGGCACAACATAGTTAGTTTCAATGCAAGCCGTTCTGAAAGCAATCGGCAAATTACTCAAAATGCTTAACGCGCCGAGAAAATCACTTTTGTTCCACAATGAATGCCTGGCACAAAATAGTTAATTTCAATGCAAGCCGTTCTGAAACCGATCGGCAAATTACACAAAATGCTTAACTCACCGAGAATATCACTTTTGTTCCACAATGAATGTCTGGCAAAAAATAGTAAATTTTAATGCGAGCCGTTCTGAAACCAATCGGCAAATTACTCAAAATGCTTAACTCGCCGAGAAAATCACTTTTGATCCACAATGAATGTCTGGCAAAAAATACTAAATTTCAATGCAAGCCGTTCTGAAACCGATCGGCAAATTACACAAAATGCTTAACTCGCCGAGAAAATCACTTTTGTTCCACAATGAATGTCTGGCAAAAAATAGTAAATTTCAATGCGAGCCGTTCTGAAACCAATCGGCAAATTACTCAAAATGCTTAACTCGCCGAGAAAATCACTTTTGTTCCACAATGAATGTCTGGCACAAAATAGTTAATTTCAATGCAAGCCGTTCTGAAAGCAATCGGCAAATTACTCAAAATGCTGAACTCGCCGAGAAAATCACTTTTGTTCCACAATGAATGTCTGGCAAAAAATTGTTAATTTCAATGCAAGCCGCTCTGAAAACAATCGGCAAATTGCACAAAATGCTTAGCTCGCCGAGAAAATCACTTTTGTTCCACAATGAATGTCTGGCAAAAGATACTAAATTTCAATGCAAGCCGTTCTGAAACCAATCGGCAGATTACTCAAAATGCTTAACGCGCCGAGAAAATCACTTTTTTCCCACAATGATGTCTGGCAAAAAATAGTTAATTTTGATGCAAGACGTTCTGAAACCAATCGGCAACTTACTCAAAATGCTTAACTCATCGAGAAAATCACTTTTGTTTCACAATGAATGCCTGGAAAAAATAGTTAGTTTCAATGCAAGCCGTTCTGAAAGCAATCGGCTAATTACTCAAAATGCTTAACTCGCCGAGAAAATCACTTTTGTTCCACAATGAATGTCTGGCAAAAAGTAGTTCATTTTGATGCAGGCCGTTCTGAAACCAATCGGCAAATTACCCAAAATCCTCAACTCGCCGAGAAAATCACTTTTGTTCCACAATGAATGTCTGGCAAAAAATAGTTAATTTCAATGCAAGCCGCTCTGAAACCAATCGGCAAATTACTCAAAATGCTTAACTCGCCGAGAAAATCACTTTTGTTCCACAATGAAAGCCTGGCACAACATAGTTAGTTTCAATGCAAGCCGTTCTGAAAGCAATCGGCAAATTACTCAAAATGCTTAACGCGCCGAGAAAATCACTTTTGTTCCACAATGAATGCCTGGCACAAAATAGTTAATTTCAATGCAAGCCGTTCTGAAGCCGATCGGCAAATTACACAAAATGCTTAACTCACCGAGAATATCACTTTTGTTCCACAATGAATGTCTGGCAAAAAATAGTAAATTTTAATGCGAGCCGTTCTGAAACCAATCGGCAAATTACTCAAAATGCTTAACTCGCCGAGAAAATCACTTTTGATCCACAATGAATGTCTGGCAAAAAATACTAAATTTCAATGCAAGCCGTTCTGAAACCGATCGGCAAATTACACAAAATGCTTAACTCGCCGAGAAAATCACTTTTGTTCCACAATGAATGTCTGGCAAAAAATAGTAAATTTCAATGCGAGCCGTTCTGAAACCAATCGGCAAATTACTCAAAATGCTTAACTCGCCGAGAAAATCACTTTTGTTCCACAATGAATGTCTGGCACAAAATAGTTAATTTCAATGCAAGCCGTTCTGAAAGCAATCGGCAAATTACTCAAAATGCTGAACTCGCCGAGAAAATCACTTTTGTTCCACAATGAATATCTGGCAAAAAATAGTAAATTTCAATGCAAGCCGTTCTGAAACCAATCGGCAAATTACTCGAAATGCTGAACGCGCCGAGAAAATCACTTTTTTCCCACAATGAATGTCTGGCAAAAAATAGTTAATTTTGATGCAAGACGTTCTGAAACCAATCGGCAAATTACTCAAAATGCTTAACTCGCCGAGAAAATCACTTTTTTCCCACAATAAATGTCTGGCAAAAAATGTAAATTTCAATGCAAGCCGTTCTGAAACCAATCGGCAAATTACTCAAAATGCTTAACTCTCCGAGAAAATCTCTTTTGTTCCACAATGAATGTCTGGCAAAAAATAGTTAATTTCACAGCAAGTCGTTCTGAAACCAATCGGTAAATTACTCAAAATGCTTAACTCGCCGAGAAAATCACTTTTGTTCCACAATGAATGCCTGGCAAAAAATAGTAAATTTCAATGCAAGCCGTTCTGAAACCGATCGGCAAATTACTCAAAATGCTTAACGCGCCGAGAAAATCACTTTTTTCCCACAATGAATGCCTGGCAAAAAATAGTTAATTGTGATGCAAGCCGTTCTGAAACAAATCGGCAAATTACTCGAAATGCTTAACGCGCCGAGAAAATCACTTTTTTTCCCACAATGAATGCCTGGCAAAAGAAAGTTACTTGTGATGCAAGCCGTTCTGAAACCAATCGGCAAATTACTCAAAATGCTTAACTCGCCGAGAAAATCACTTTTGTTCCACAATGAATGCCTGGCAAAAAATAGTTAATTTCAATGCAAGCCGTTCTGAAACCAATCGGCAAATTACTCAAAATGCTTAACTCGCCGAGAAAATCACTTTTGTTCCACAATGAATGTCTGGCAAAAAATACTAAATTTCAATGGGAGCCGTTCTGAAACGAATCGGCAAATTACTCAAAATGCTTAACGCGGCGAGGAAATCACTTTTGTTCCACAATGAATGCCTGGCACAAAATAGTTAATTTCAATGCAAGCCGTTCTGAAAGCAATCGGCAAATTACTCAAAATCCTTAACTAGCCGAGAAAATCACTTTTGTTCCACAATGAATGTCTGGTAAAAAATAGTAAATTTCAATGCAAGCCATTCTGAAACCGATCGGCAAATTACTCAAAATGCATAACGCGCCGAGAAAGTCACTTTTATCCCACAATGAATGCCCGGCAAAAAATAGTTAATTTTGATGCAAGCCGTTCTGAAACCAATCGGCAAATTACTCAAAATGCTTAACGCGCCGAGAAAATCACTTTTTTCCCACAATGAATGCCTGGCAAAAAATAGTAAATTTCAATGCAAGCCGTTCTGAAAGCAATCGGCAAATTACTCAAAATGCTTAACACGCCGAGAAAATTACTTCTGTTTCACAATGAATTTCTGGCAAAAAATAGTTAATTGTGATGCAAGCCGTTCTGAAACCAATCGGCAAATTACTCAAAATGCTTAACTCGCCGAGAAAATCACTTTTGTTCCACAATGAATGTCTGGCAAAAAATTGTTAATTTCAATGCAAGCCGCTCTGAAAACAATCGGCAAATTGCACAAAATGCTTAGCTCGCCGAGAAAATCACTTTTGTTCCACAATGAATGTCTGGCAAAAGATACTAAATTTCAATGCAAGCCGTTCTGAAACCAATCGGCAGATTACTCAAAATGCTGAACGCGCCGAGAAAATCACTTTTTTCCCACAATGATGTCTGGCAAAAAATAGTTAATTTTGATGCAAGACGTTCTGAAACCAATCGGCAACTTACTCAAAATGCTTAACGCGGCGAGGAAATCACTTTTGTTTCACAATGAATGCCTGGCACAAAATAGTTAATTTCAATGCAAGCCGTTCTGAAAGCAATCGGCAAATTACTCGAAATGCTTAACTAGCCGAGAAAATCACTTTTGTTTCACTATGAATTTCTGGCAAAAAATAGTTAATTGTGATGCAAGCCGTTCTGAAACCAATCGGCAAATTACTCAAAATGCTTAACTCTCGGAGAAAATCTCTTTTGTTCCACAATGAATGTCTGGCAAAATATAGTTAATTTCAATGCAAGCCGTTCTGAAACCAATCGGCAAATTACTCAAAATGCTTAACGCGGCGAGGAAATCACTTTTTTCCCACAATGAATGCCTAGGAAAAAGTAGTTAATTGTGATGCAAGCCGTTCTGAAACCAATCGGCAAATTACTCAAAATGCTTAACTCGACGAGAAAATCACTTTTGTTCCACAATGAATGTCTGGAAAAAATAGTTAATTTCAATGCAAGCCGTTCTGAAACCAATCGGCAAATTACTCAAAATGCTTAACTCGCCGAGAAAATCACTTTTGTTCCACAATGAATGTCTGGCAAAAAATAGTAAATTTTAATGCGAGCCGTTCTGAAACCAATCGGCAAATTACTCAAAATGCTTAACTCGCCGAGAAAATCACTTTTGATCCACAATGAATGTCTGGCAAAAAATACTAAATTTCAATGCAAGCCGTTCTGAAACCGATCGGCAAATTACACAAAATGCTTAACTCGCCGAGAAAATCACTTTTGTTCCACAATGAATGTCTGGCAAAAAATAGTAAATTTCAATGCGAGCCGTTCTGAAACCAATCGGCAAATTACTCAAAATGCTTAACTCGCCGAGAAAATCACTTTTGTTCCACAATGAATGTCTGGCACAAAATAGTTAATTTCAATGCAAGCCGTTCTGAAAGCAATCGGCAAATTACTCAAAATGCTGAACTCGCCGAGAAAATCACTTTTGTTCCACAATGAATATCTGGCAAAAAATAGTAAATTTCAATGCAAGCCGTTCTGAAACCAATCGGCAAATTACTCGAAATGCTGAACGCGCCGAGAAAATCACTTTTTTCCCACAATGAATGTCTGGCAAAAAATAGTTAATTTTGATGCAAGACGTTCTGAAACCAATCGGCAAATTACTCAAAATGCTTAACTCGCCGAGAAAATCACTTTTTTCCCACAATAAATGTCTGGCAAAAAATGTAAATTTCAATGCAAGCCGTTCTGAAACCAATCGGCAAATTACTCAAAATGCTTAACTCTCCGAGAAAATCTCTTTTGTTCCACAATGAATGTCTGGCAAAAAATAGTTAATTTCACAGCAAGTCGTTCTGAAACCAATCGGTAAATTACTCAAAATGCTTAACTCGCCGAGAAAATCACTTTTGTTCCACAATGAATGCCTGGCAAAAAATAGTAAATTTCAATGCAAGCCGTTCTGAAACCGATCGGCAAATTACTCAAAATGCTTAACGCGCCGAGAAAATCACTTTTTTCCCACAATGAATGCCTGGCAAAAAATAGTTAATTGTGATGCAAGCCGTTCTGAAACAAATCGGCAAATTACTCGAAATGCTTAACGCGCCGAGAAAATCACTTTTTTTCCCACAATGAATGCCTGGCAAAAGAAAGTTACTTGTGATGCAAGCCGTTCTGAAACCAATCGGCAAATTACTCAAAATGCTTAACTCGCCGAGAAAATCACTTTTGTTCCACAATGAATGCCTGGCAAAAAATAGTTAATTTCAATGCAAGCCGTTCTGAAACCAATCGGCAAATTACTCAAAATGCTTAACTCGCCGAGAAAATCACTTTTGTTCCACAATGAATGTCTGGCAAAAAATACTAAATTTCAATGGGAGCCGTTCTGAAACGAATCGGCAAATTACTCAAAATGCTTAACGCGGCGAGGAAATCACTTTTGTTCCACAATGAATGCCTGGCACAAAATAGTTAATTTCAATGCAAGCCGTTCTGAAAGCAATCGGCAAATTACTCAAAATCCTTAACTAGCCGAGAAAATCACTTTTGTTCCACAATGAATGTCTGGTAAAAAATAGTAAATTTCAATGCAAGCCATTCTGAAACCGATCGGCAAATTACTCAAAATGCATAACGCGCCGAGAAAGTCACTTTTATCTCACAATGATGTCTGGCAAAAAATAGTTAATTTCAATGCAAGCCGCTCTGAAAACAATCGGCAAATTGCACAAAATGCTTAGCTCGCCGAGAAAATCACTTTTGTTCCACAATGAATGTCTGGCAAAAGATACTAAATTTCAATGCAAGCCGTTCTGAAACCAATCGGCAGATTACTCAAAATGCTGAACGCGCCGAGAAAATCACTTTTTTCCCACAATGATGTCTGGCAAAAAATAGTTAATTTTGATGCAAGACGTTCTGAAACCAATCGGCAACTTACTCAAAATGCTTAACGCGGCGAGGAAATCACTTTTGTTTCACAATGAATGCCTGGCACAAAATAGTTAATTTCAATGCAAGCCGTTCTGAAAGCAATCGGCAAATTACTCAAAATGCTTAACTAGCCGAGAAAATCACTTTTGTTTCACAATGAATTTCTGGCAAAAAATAGTTAATTGTGATGCAAGCCGTTCTGAAACCAATCGGCAAATTACTCAAAATGCTTAACTCTCCGAGAAAATCTCTTTTGTTCCACAATGAATGTCTGGCAAAATATAGTTAATTTCAATGCAAGCCGTTCTGAAACCAATCGGCAAATTACTCAAAATGCTTAACGCGGCGAGGAAATCACTTTTTTCCCACAATGAATGCCTAGGAAAAAGTAGTTAATTGTGATGCAAGCCGTTCTGAAACCAATCGGCAAATTCCTCAAAATGCTTAACTCGACGAGAAAATCACTTTTGTTCCACAATGAATGTCTGGAAAAAATAGTTAATTTCAATGCAAGCCGTTCTGAAACCAATCGGCAAATTACTCAAAATGCTTAACTCGCCGAGAAAATCACTTTTGTTCCACAATGAATGCCTGGCAAAAAATAGTTAATTTCAATGCAAGCCGTTCTGAAACCAATCGGCAAATTACTCAAAATGCTTAACGCGGCGAGGAAATCACTTTTGTTCCACAATGAATGCCTGGCACAAAATAGTTAATTTCAATGCAAGCCGTTCTGAAAGCAATCGGCAAATTACTCAAAATCCTTAACTAGCCGAGAAAATCACTTTTGTTCCACAATGAATGTCTGGTAAAAAATAGTAAATTTCAATGCAAGCCATTCTGAAACCGATCGGCAAATTACTCAAAATGCATAACGCGCCGAGAAAGTCACTTTTATCCCACAATGAATGCCCGGCAAAAAATAGTTAATTTTGATGCAAGCCGTTCTGAAACCAATCGGCAAATTACTCAAAATGCTTAACGCGCCGAGAAAATCACTTTTTTCCCACAATGAATGCCTGGCAAAAAATAGTAAATTTCAATGCAAGCCGTTCTGAAAGCAATCGGCAAATTACTCAAAATGCTTAACACGCCGAGAAAATTACTTCTGTTTCACAATGAATTTCTGGCAAAAAATAGTTAATTGTGATGCAAGCCGTTCTGAAACCAATCGGCAAATTACTCAAAATGCTTAACTCGCCGAGAAAATCACTTTTGTTCCACAATGAATGTCTGGCAAAAAATTGTTAATTTCAATGCAAGCCGCTCTGAAAACAATCGGCAAATTGCACAAAATGCTTAGCTCGCCGAGAAAATCACTTTTGTTCCACAATGAATGTCTGGCAAAAGATACTAAATTTCAATGCAAGCCGTTCTGAAACCAATCGGCAGATTACTCAAAATGCTGAACGCGCCGAGAAAATCACTTTTTTCCCACAATGATGTCTGGCAAAAAATAGTTAATTTTGATGCAAGACGTTCTGAAACCAATCGGCAACTTACTCAAAATGCTTAACGCGGCGAGGAAATCACTTTTGTTTCACAATGAATGCCTGGCACAAAATAGTTAATTTCAATGCAAGCCGTTCTGAAAGCAATCGGCAAATTACTCAAAATGCTTAACTAGCCGAGAAAATCACTTTTGTTTCACAATGAATTTCTGGCAAAAAATAGTTAATTGTGATGCAAGCCGTTCTGAAACCAATCGGCAAATTACTCAAAATGCTTAACTCTCCGAGAAAATCTCTTTTGTTCCACAATGAATGTCTGGCAAAATATAGTTAATTTCAATGCAAGCCGTTCTGAAACCAATCGGCAAATTACTCAAAATGCTTAACGCGGCGAGGAAATCACTTTTTTCCCACAATGAATGCCTAGGAAAAAGTAGTTAATTGTGATGCAAGCCGTTCGGAAACCAATCGGCAAATTACTCAAAATGCTTAACTCGCCGAGAAAATCACTTTTGTTCCACAATGAATGCCTGGCAAAAAATAGTTAATTTCAATGCAAGCCGTTCTGAAACCAATCGGCAAATTACTCAAAATGCTTAACTCGCCGAGAAAATCACTTTTGTTCCACAATGAATGTCTGGCAAAAAATACTAAATTTCAATGGGAGCCGTTCTGAAACCAATCGGCAAATTACTCAAAATGCTTAACGCGGCGAGGAAATCACTTTTGTTCCACAATGAATGCCTGGCACAAAATAGTTAATTTCAATGCAAGCCGTTCTGAAAGCAATCGGCAAATTACTCAAAATCCTTAACTAGCCGAGAAAATCACTTTTGTTCCACAATGAATGTCTGGTAAAAAATAGTAAATTTCAATGCAAGCCATTCTGAAACCGATCGGCAAATTACTCAAAATGCATAACGCGGCGAGGAAATCACTTTTGTTCCACAATGAATGCCTGGCACAAAATAGTTAATTTCAATGCAAGCCGTTCTGAAAGCAATCGGCAAATTACTCAAAATCCTTAACTAGCCGAGAAAGTCACTTTTATCCCACAATGAATGCCCGGCAAAAAATAGTTAATTTTGATGCAAGCCGTTCTGAAACCAATCGGCAAATTACTCAAAATGCTTAGCTCGCCGAGAAAATCACTTTTGTTCCACAATGAATGTCTGGCAAAAGATACTAAATTTCAATGCAAGCCGTTCTGAAACCAATCGGCAGATTACTCAAAATGCTGAACGCGCCGAGAAAATCACTTTTTTCCCACAATGATGTCTGGCAAAAAATAGTTAATTTTGATGCAAGACGTTCTGAAACCAATCGGCAACTTACTCAAAATGCTTAACGCGGCGAGGAAATCACTTTTGTTTCACAATGAATGCCTGGCACAAAATAGTTAATTTCAATGCAAGCCGTTCTGAAAGCAATCGGCAAATTACTCAAAATGCTTAACTAGCCGAGAAAATCACTTTTGTTTCACAATGAATTTCTGGCAAAAAATAGTTAATTGTGATGCAAGCCGTTCTGAAACCAATCGGCAAATTACTCAAAATGCTTAACTCTCCGAGAAAATCTCTTTTGTTCCACAATGAATGTCTGGCAAAATATAGTTAATTTCAATGCAAGCCGTTCTGAAACCAATCGGCAAATTACTCAAAATGCTTAACGCGGCGAGGAAATCACTTTTTTCCCACAATGAATGCCTAGGAAAAAGTAGTTAATTGTGATGCAAGCCGTTCTGAAACCAATCGGCAAATTACTCAAAATGCTTAACTCGACGAGAAAATCACTTTTGTTCCACAATGAATGTCTGGAAAAAATAGTTAATTTCAATGCAAGCCGTTCTGAAACCAATCGGCAAATTACTCAAAATGCTTAACTCATCGAGAAAATCACTTTTGTTCCACAACGAATGCCTGGCACAAAATAGTTAGTTTCAATGCAAGCCGTTCTGAAAGCAATCGGCTAATTACTCAAAATGCTTAACTCGCCGAGAAAATCACTTTTGTTCCACAATGAATGTCTGGCAAAAAGTAGTTCATTTTGATGCAGGCCGTTCTGAAACCAATCGGCAAATTACCCAAAATCCTCAACTCGCCGAGAAAATCACTTTTGTTCCACAATGAATGTCTGGCAAAAAATAGTTAATTTCAATGCAAGCCGCTCTGAAACCAATCGGCAAATTACTCAAAATGCTTAACTCGCCGAGAAAATCACTTTTGTTCCACAATGAATGCCTGGCACAAAATAGTTAGTTTCAATGCAAGCCGTTCTGAAAGCAATCGGCAAATTACTCAAAATGCTTAACGCGCCGAGAAAATCACTTTTGTTCCACAATGAATGCCTGGCACAAAATAGTTAATTTCAATGCAAGCCGTTCTGAAACCGATCGGCAAATTACACAAAATGCTTAACTCGCCGAGAATATCACTTTTGTTCCACAATGAATGTCTGGCAAAAAATAGTAAATTTTAATGCGAGCCGTTCTGAAACCAATCGGCAAATTCCTAAAAATGCTTAACGCGCCGAGAAAATCACTTTTGTTTCACAATGAATGCCTGGCACAAAATAGTTAATTTCAATGCAAGCCGTTCTGAAAGCAATCGGCAAATTACTCAAAATGCTGAACTCGCCGAGAAAATCACTTTTGTTCCACAATGAATGCCTGGCAAAAAATAGTTAATTGTGATGCAAGCCGTTCTGAAACCAATCGGCAAATTAGTCAAAATGCTTAACTCACCGAGAAAATCACTTTTGTTCCACAATGAATGTCTGGCAAAAAATAGTTAATTTCAATGCAAGCCGCTCTGAAACCAATCGGCAAATTACTCAAATTGCTTAACTCGCCGAGAAAATCACTTTTCTTCCACAATGAATGTCTGGCAAAAAATAGTAAATTTCAATGCAATCCGTTCTGAAACCAATCGGCAAATTACTCAAAATGCTTAACGCGCCGAGAAAATCACTTTTGTTCCACAATGAATGTCTGGCAATATATAGTTAATTTCAATGCAAGCCGTTCTGAAACCAATCGGCAAATTACTCAAAATGCTTAACTCGCCGAGAAAATCACTTTTGTTCCACAATGAATGTCTGGAAAAAATAGTGAATTTCAATGCAAGCCGTTCTGAAACGAATCGGCAAAATACTCAAAATGCTTAACTCGTCGAGAAAATCACTTTTGTTGCACAATGAATGTCTGGCAAAAAATAGTAAATTTCAATGCCAGCCGTTCTGAAACCAATCGGCAAATTACTCAAAATCCTTAACTCGCCGAGAAAATCACTTTTGTTCCACAATGAATGTCTGGCAAAAAATAGTTAATTTCAATGCAAGCCGTTCTGAAAGCAATCGGCAAATTACTCAAAATGCTGAACTCGCCGAGAAAATCACTTTTGTTCCACAATGAATGCCTGGCACAAAATAGTTAATTTCAATGCAAGCCGTTCTGAAACCGATCGGCAAATTACACAAAATGCTTAACTCGCCGAGAAAATCACTTTTGTTCCACAATGAATGTCTGGCAAAAAATAGTAAATCTCAATGCCAGCCGTTCTGAAACCAATCGGCAAATTACTCAAAATGCTTAACGCGCCGAGAAAATCACTTTTGTTCCCCCATGAATGCCTGGCACAAAATAGTTAATTTCAATGCAAGCCGTTCTGAAAGCAATCGGCAAATTACTCAAAATGCAGAACTCGCCGAGAAAATCACTTTTGTTCCACAATGAATGCCTGGCAAAAAATAGTTAATTGTGATGCAAGCCGTTCTGAAACCAATCGGCAAATTAGTCAAAATGTTTAACTCACCGAGAAAATCACTTTTGTTCCACAATGAATGTCTGGCAAAAAATAGTTAATTTCAATGCAAGCCGCTCTGAAACCAATCGGCAAATTACTCAAAATGCTTAACTCGCCGAGAAATCACTTTTGTTCCACAATGAATGCCTGGCAAAAAATAGTTAATTGTGATGCAATCCGTTCTGAAACCAATCGGCAAATTGCTCAAAATGCTTAGCTCGCCGAGAAAATCACTTTTCTTCCACAATGAATGTCTGGCAAAAAATAGTAAATTTCAATGCAAGCCGTTCTGAAACCAATCGGCAAATTACTCAAAATGCTGAACGCGCCGAGAAAATCACTTTTTTCCCCCAATGAATGTCTGGCAAAAAATAGTTAATTTCACAGCAAGCCGTTCTAAAACCAATCGGCAAATTACTCAAAATGCTTAACTCGCCGAGAAAATCACTTTTGATCCACAATGAATGTCTGGCACAAAATAGTTAATTTCAATGCAAGCCGTTCTGAAAGCAATCGGCAAATTACTCAAAATGCTGAACTCGCCGAGAAAATCACTTTTGTTCCACAATGAATATCTGGCAAAAAATAGTAAATTTCAATGCAAGCCGTTCTGAAAGCAATCGGCAAATTACTCGAAATGCTGAACGCGCCGAGAAAATCACTTTTTTCCCACAATGAATGTCTGGCAAAAAATAGTTAATTTTGATGCAAGACGTTCTGAAACCAATCGGCAAATTACTCAAAATGCTTAACTCGCCGAGAAAATCACTTTTTTCCCACAATAAATGTCTGGCAAAAAATGTAAATTTCAATGCAAGCCGTTCTGAAACCAATCGGCAAATTACTCAAAATGCTTAACTCTCCGAGAAAATCTCTTTTGTTCCACAATGAATGTCTGGCAAAATATAGTTAATTTCAATGCAAGCCGTTATGAAACCAATCGGCAAATTACTCAAAATGCTTAACGCGCCGAGAAAATCACTTTTTTCCCACAATGAATGCCTAGCAAAAAGTAGTTAATTGTGATGCAAGCCGTTCTGAAACCAATCGGCAAATTACTCAAAATGCTTAACTCGCCGAGAAAATCACTTTTGTTCCACAATGAATGTCTGGAAAAAATAGTTAATTTCAATGCAAGCCGTTCTGATACGAATCGGCAAATTACTCAAAATGCTCAACGCGACGAGAAAATCACTTTTGTTCCACAATGAATGCCTGGCACAAAATAGTTAATTTCAATGCCAGCCGTTCTGAAACCGATCGGCAAATTACTCAAAATGCCTAACTCGCCGAGAAAATCACTTTTGTTCCACAATGAATGCCTGGCACAAAATAGTTAGTTTCAATACAAGCCGTTCTGAAAGCAATCGGCAAATTACTCAAAATGCTTAACTCGCCGAGAAAATCACCTTTGTTCCACAATGAATGTCTGGCAAAAAGTAGTTCATTTTGATGCAAGCCGTTCTGAAACCAATCGGCAAATTACTCAAAATGCTTAACTCGCCGAGAAAATCACTTTTGTTCCACAATGAATGTCTGGCAAAAAATAGTTAATTTCACAGCAAGTCGTTCTGAAACCAATCGGTAAATTACTCAAAATGCTTAACTCGCCGAGAAAATCACTTTTGTTCACAATGAATGCGTGGCAAAAAATAGTAAATTGTGATGCAAGCCGTTCTGAAACCAATCGGCAAATTGCTCAAAATGCTTAGCTCGCCGAGAAAATCACTTTTGTTCCACAATGAATGTCTGGCAAAAAATAGTAAATTTCAATGCAAGCCGTTCAGAAAGCAATCGGCAAATTACTCAAAATGCTGAACTCGCCGAGAAAATCATTTTGTTCCACAATGAATGTCTGGCAAAAAATAGTAAATTTCAATGCAAGCCGTTCTGAAAGCAATCGGCAAATTACTCAAAATGCTTAACTCGCCGAGAAAATCTCTTTTGTTCCACAATGAATGTCTGGCAAAAAATAGTAAATTTCAATGCAAGCCGTTCTGAAACCAATCGGCAAATTACTCGAAATGCTGAAAGCGCCGAGAAAATCACTTTTTTCCCACAATGAATGTCTGGCAAAAAATAGTTAATTTTGATGCAAGACGTTCTGGAACCAATCGGCAAATTACTCAAAATGCTTAACTCGCCGAGAAAATCACTTTTTTCCCACAATAAATGTCTGGCAAAAAGTGTAAATTTCAATGCAAGCCGTTCTGAAACCAATCGGCAAATTACTCAAAATGCTTAACTCGCCGAGAAAATCACTTTTGTTCCACAATGAATGCCTGGCAAAAAATAGTTAATTTCAATGCAAGCCGTTCTGAAACCAATCGGCAAATTACTCAAAATGCTTAACTCGCCGAGAAAATCACTTTTGTTCCACAATGAATGTCTGGCAAAAAATACTAAATTTCAATGGGAGCCGTTCTGAAACCAATCGGCAAATTACTCAAAATGCTTAACGCGGCGAGGAAATCACTTTTGTTCCACAATGAATGCCTGGCACAAAATAGTTAATTTCAATGCAAGCCGTTCTGAAAGCAATCGGCAAATTACTCAAAATCCTTAACTAGCCGAGAAAATCACTTTTGTTCCACAATGAATGTCTGGTAAAAAATAGTAAATTTCAATGCAAGCCATTCTGAAACCGATCGGCAAATTACTCAAAATGCATAACGCGGCGAGGAAATCACTTTTGTTCCACAATGAATGCCTGGCACAAAATAGTTAATTTCAATGCAAGCCGTTCTGAAAGCAATCGGCAAATTACTCAAAATCCTTAACTAGCCGAGAAAGTCACTTTTATCCCACAATGAATGCCCGGCAAAAAATAGTTAATTTTGATGCAAGCCGTTCTGAAACCAATCGGCAAATTACTCAAAATGCTTAGCTCGCCGAGAAAATCACTTTTGTTCCACAATGAATGTCTGGCAAAAGATACTAAATTTCAATGCAAGCCGTTCTGAAACCAATCGGCAGATTACTCAAAATGCTGAACGCGCCGAGAAAATCACTTTTTTCCCACAATGATGTCTGGCAAAAAATAGTTAATTTTGATGCAAGACGTTCTGAAACCAATCGGCAACTTACTCAAAATGCTTAACGCGGCGAGGAAATCACTTTTGTTTCACAATGAATGCCTGGCACAAAATAGTTAATTTCAATGCAAGCCGTTCTGAAAGCAATCGGCAAATTACTCAAAATGCTTAACTAGCCGAGAAAATCACTTTTGTTTCACAATGAATTTCTGGCAAAAAATAGTTAATTGTGATGCAAGCCGTTCTGAAACCAATCGGCAAATTACTCAAAATGCTTAACTCTCCGAGAAAATCTCTTTTGTTCCACAATGAATGTCTGGCAAAATATAGTTAATTTCAATGCAAGCCGTTCTGAAACCAATCGGCAAATTACTCAAAATGCTTAACGCGGCGAGGAAATCACTTTTTTCCCACAATGAATGCCTAGGAAAAAGTAGTTAATTGTGATGCAAGCCGTTCTGAAACCAATCGGCAAATTACTCAAAATGCTTAACTCGACGAGAAAATCACTTTTGTTCCACAATGAATGTCTGGAAAAAATAGTTAATTTCAATGCAAGCCGTTCTGAAACCAATCGGCAAATTACTCAAAATGCTTAACTCATCGAGAAAATCACTTTTGTTCCACAACGAATGCCTGGCACAAAATAGTTAGTTTCAATGCAAGCCGTTCTGAAAGCAATCGGCTAATTACTCAAAATGCTTAACTCGCCGAGAAAATCACTTTTGTTCCACAATGAATGTCTGGCAAAAAGTAGTTCATTTTGATGCAGGCCGTTCTGAAACCAATCGGCAAATTACCCAAAATCCTCAACTCGCCGAGAAAATCACTTTTGTTCCACAATGAATGTCTGGCAAAAAATAGTTAATTTCAATGCAAGCCGCTCTGAAACCAATCGGCAAATTACTCAAAATGCTTAACTCGCCGAGAAAATCACTTTTGTTCCACAATGAATGCCTGGCACAAAATAGTTAGTTTCAATGCAAGCCGTTCTGAAAGCAATCGGCAAATTACTCAAAATGCTTAACGCGCCGAGAAAATCACTTTTGTTCCACAATGAATGCCTGGCACAAAATAGTTAATTTCAATGCAAGCCGTTCTGAAACCGATCGGCAAATTACACAAAATGCTTAACTCGCCGAGAATATCACTTTTGTTCCACAATGAATGTCTGGCAAAAAATAGTAAATTTTAATGCGAGCCGTTCTGAAACCAATCGGCAAATTCCTAAAAATGCTTAACGCGCCGAGAAAATCACTTTTGTTCCACAATGAATGCCTGGCACAAAATAGTTAATTTCAATGCAAGCCGTTCTGAAAGCAATCGGCAAATTACTCAAAATGCTGAACTCGCCGAGAAAATCACTTTTGTTCCACAATGAATGCCTGGCAAAAAATAGTTAATTGTGATGCAAGCCGTTCTGAAACCAATCGGCAAATTAGTCAAAATGCTTAACTCACCGAGAAAATCACTTTTGTTCCACAATGAATGTCTGGCAAAAAATAGTTAATTTCAATGCAAGCCGCTCTGAAACCAATCGGCAAATTACTCAAATTGCTTAACTCGCCGAGAAAATCACTTTTCTTCCACAATGAATGTCTGGCAAAAAATAGTAAATTTCAATGCAATCCGTTCTGAAACCAATCGGCAAATTACTCAAAATGCTTAACGCGCCGAGAAAATCACTTTTGTTCCACAATGAATGTCTGGCAATATATAGTTAATTTCAATGCAAGCCGTTCTGAAACCAATCGGCAAATTACTCAAAATGCTTAACTCGCCGAGAAAATCACTTTTGTTCCACAATGAATGTCTGGAAAAAATAGTGAATTTCAATGCAAGCCGTTCTGAAACGAATCGGCAAAATACTCAAAATGCTTAACTCGTCGAGAAAATCACTTTTGTTGCACAATGAATGTCTGGCAAAAAATAGTAAATTTCAATGCCAGCCGTTCTGAAACCAATCGGCAAATTACTCAAAATCCTTAACTCGCCGAGAAAATCACTTTTGTTCCACAATGAATGTCTGGCAAAAAATAGTTAATTTCAATGCAAGCCGTTCTGAAAGCAATCGGCAAATTACTCAAAATGCTGAACTCGCCGAGAAAATCACTTTTGTTCCACAATGAATGCCTGGCACAAAATAGTTAATTTCAATGCAAGCCGTTCTGAAACCGATCGGCAAATTACACAAAATGCTTAACTCGCCGAGAAAATCACTTTTGTTCCACAATGAATGTCTGGCAAAAAATAGTAAATCTCAATGCCAGCCGTTCTGAAACCAATCGGCAAATTACTCAAAATGCTTAACGCGCCGAGAAAATCACTTTTGTTCCCCCATGAATGCCTGGCACAAAATAGTTAATTTCAATGCAAGCCGTTCTGAAAGCAATCGGCAAATTACTCAAAATGCAGAACTCGCCGAGAAAATCACTTTTGTTCCACAATGAATGCCTGGCAAAAAATAGTTAATTGTGATGCAAGCCGTTCTGAAACCAATCGGCAAATTAGTCAAAATGTTTAACTCACCGAGAAAATCACTTTTGTTCCACAATGAATGTCTGGCAAAAAATAGTTAATTTCAATGCAAGCCGCTCTGAAACCAATCGGCAAATTACTCAAAATGCTTAACTCGCCGAGAAATCACTTTTGTTCCACAATGAATGCCTGGCAAAAAATAGTTAATTGTGATGCAATCCGTTCTGAAACCAATCGGCAAATTGCTCAAAATGCTTAGCTCGCCGAGAAAATCACTTTTCTTCCACAATGAATGTCTGGCAAAAAATAGTAAATTTCAATGCAAGCCGTTCTGAAACCAATCGGCAAATTACTCAAAATGCTGAACGCGCCGAGAAAATCACTTTTTTCCCCCAATGAATGTCTGGCAAAAAATAGTTAATTTCACAGCAAGCCGTTCTAAAACCAATCGGCAAATTACTCAAAATGCTTAACTCGCCGAGAAAATCACTTTTGATCCACAATGAATGTCTGGCACAAAATAGTTAATTTCAATGCAAGCCGTTCTGAAAGCAATCGGCAAATTACTCAAAATGCTGAACTCGCCGAGAAAATCACTTTTGTTCCACAATGAATATCTGGAAAAAAATAGTAAATTTCAATGCAAGCCGTTCTGAAAGCAATCGGCAAATTACTCGAAATGCTGAACGCGCCGAGAAAATCACTTTTTTCCCACAATGAATGTCTGGCAAAAAATAGTTAATTTTGATGCAAGACGTTCTGAAACCAATCGGCAAACTACTCAAAATGCTTAACTCGCCGAGAAAATCACTTTTTTCCCACAATAAATGTCTGGCAAAAAATGTAAATTTCAATGCAAGCCGTTCTGAAACCAATCGGCAAATTACTCAAAATGCTTAACTCTCCGAGAAAATCTCTTTTGTTCCACAATGAATGTCTGGCAAAATATAGTTAATTTCAATGCAAGCCGTTATGAAACCAATCGGCAAATTACTCAAAATGCTTAACGCGCCGAGAAAATCACTTTTTTCCCACAATGAATGCCTAGCAAAAAGTAGTTAATTGTGATGCAAGCCGTTCTGAAACCAATCGGCAAATTACTCAAAATGCTTAACTCGCCGAGAAAATCACTTTTGTTCCACAATGAATGTCTGGAAAAAATAGTTAATTTCAATGCAAGCCGTTCTGATACGAATCGGCAAATTACTCAAAATGCTCAACGCGACGAGAAAATCACTTTTGTTCCACAATGAATGCCTGGCACAAAATAGTTAATTTCAATGCCAGCCGTTCTGAAACCGATCGGCAAATTACTCAAAATGCCTAACTCGCCGAGAAAATCACTTTTGTTCCACAATGAATGCCTGGCACAAAATAGTTAGTTTCAATACAAGCCGTTCTGAAAGCAATCGGCAAATTACTCAAAATGCTTAACTCGCCGAGAAAATCACCTTTGTTCCACAATGAATGTCTGGCAAAAAGTAGTTCATTTTGATGCAAGCCGTTCTGAAACCAATCGGCAAATTACTCAAAATGCTTAACTCGCCGAGAAAATCACTTTTGTTCCACAATGAATGTCTGGCAAAAAATAGTTAATTTCACAGCAAGTCGTTCTGAAACCAATCGGTAAATTACTCAAAATGCTTAACTCGCCGAGAAAATCACTTTTGTTCACAATGAATGCGTGGCAAAAAATAGTAAATTGTGATGCAAGCCGTTCTGAAACCAATCGGCAAATTGCTCAAAATGCTTAGCTCGCCGAGAAAATCACTTTTGTTCCACAATGAATGTCTGGCAAAAAATAGTAAATTTCAATGCAAGCCGTTCAGAAAGCAATCGGCAAATTACTCAAAATGCTGAACTCGCCGAGAAAATCATTTTGTTCCACAATGAATGTCTGGCAAAAAATAGTAAATTTCAATGCAAGCCGTTCTGAAAGCAATCGGCAAATTACTCAAAATGCTTAACTCGCCGAGAAAATCTCTTTTGTTCCACAATGAATGTCTGGCAAAAAATAGTAAATTTCAATGCAAGCCGTTCTGAAACCAATCGGCAAATTACTCGAAATGCTGAAAGCGCCGAGAAAATCACTTTTTTCCCACAATGAATGTCTGGCAAAAAATAGTTAATTTTGATGCAAGACGTTCTGGAACCAATCGGCAAATTACTCAAAATGCTTAACTCGCCGAGAAAATCACTTTTTTCCCACAATAAATGTCTGGCAAAAAGTGTAAATTTCAATGCAAGCCGTTCTGAAACCAATCGGCAAATTACTCAAAATGCTTAACTCTCCGAGAAAATCTCTTTTGTTCCACAATGAATGTCTGGCAAAATATAGTTAATTTCAATGCAAGCCGTTATGAAACCAATCGGCAAATTACTCAAAATGCTTAACGCGCCGAGAAAATCACTTTTTTCCCACAATGAATGCCTAGCAAAAAGTAGTTAATTGTGATGCAAGCCGTTCTGAAACCAATCGGCAAATTACTCAAAATGCTTAACTCGCCGAGAAAATCACTTTTGTTCCACAATGAATGTCTGGAAAAACTAGTTAATTTCAATGCAAGCCGTTCTGAAACGAATCGGCAAATTACTCAAAATGCTCAACGCGACGAGAAAATCACTTTTGTTCCACAATGAATGCCTGGCACAAAATAGTTAATTTCAATGCCAGCCGTTCTGAAACCGATCGGCAAATTACTCAAAATGCTTAACTCGCCGAGAAAATCACTTTTGTTCCACAATGAATGCCTGGCACAAAATAGTTAGTTTCAATACAAGCCGTTCTGAAAGCAATCGGCAAATTACTCTAAATGCTTAACTCGCCGAGAAAATCACCTTTGTTCCACAATGAATGTCTGTCAAAAAGTAGTTCATTTTGATGCAAGCCGTTCTGAAACCAATCGGCAAATTACTCAAAATGCTTAACTCGCCGAGAAAATCACTTTTGTTCCACAATGAATGTCTGGCAAAAAATAGTTAATTTCAATGCAAGCCGTTCTGAAAGCAATCGGCAAATTACTCAAAATGCTGAACTCGCCGAGAAAATCACTTTTGTTCCACAATGAATGCCTGGCACAAAATAGTTAATTTCAATGCAAGCCGTTCTGAAACCGATCGGCAAATTACACAAAATGCTTAACTCGCCGAGAAAATCACTTTTGTTCCACAATGAATGTCTGGCAAAAAATAGTAAATCTCAATGCCAGCCGTTCTGAAACCAATCGGCAAATTACTCAAAATGCTTAACGCGCCGAGAAAATCACTTTTGTTCCCCCATGAATGCCTGGCACAAAATAGTTAATTTCAATGCAAGCCGTTCTGAAAGCAATCGGCAAATTACTCAAAATGCAGAACTCGCCGAGAAAATCACTTTTGTTCCCCCATGAATGCCTGGCACAAAATAGTTAATTTCAATGCAAGCCGTTCTGAAAGCAATCGGCAAATTACTCAAAATGCTGAACTCGCCGAGAAAATCACTTTTGTTCCACAATGAATGCCTGGCAAAAAATAGTTAATTGTGATGCAATCCGTTCTGAAACCAATCGGCAAATTGCTCAAAATGCTTAGCTCGCCGAGAAAATCACTTTTCTTCCACAATGAATGTCTGGCAAAAAATAGTAAATTTCAATGCAAGCCGTTCTGAAACCAATCGGCAAATTACTCAAAATGCTGAACGCGCCGAGAAAATCACTTTTTTCCACCAATGAATGTCTGGCAAAAAATAGTACATTTCACAGCAAGCCGTTCTAAAACCAATCGGCAAAATACTCAAAATGCTTAACTCGCCGAGAAAATCACTTTTGATCCACAATGAATGTCTGGCACTAAATAGTTAATTTCAATACAAGCCGTTCTGAAAGCAATCGGCAAATTACTCAAAATGCTGAACTCGCCGAGAAAATCACTTTTGTTCCACAATGAATATCCGGCAAAAAATAGTAAATTTCAATGCAAGCCGTTCTGAAAGCAATCGGCAAATTACTCGAAATGCTGAACGCGCCGAGAAAATCACTTTTTTCCCACAATGAATGTCTGGCAAAAAATAGTTAATTTTGATGCAAGACGTTCTGAAACCAATCGGCAAATTACTCAAAATGCTTAACTCGCCGAGAAAATCACTTTTTTCCCACAATAAATGTCTGGCAAAAAATGTAAATTTCAATGCAAGCCGTTCTGAAACCAATCGGCAAATTACTCAAAATGCTTAACTCTCCGAGAAAATCTCTTTTGTTCCACAATGAATGTCTGGCAAAATATAGTTAATTTCAATGCAAGCCGTTATGAAACCAATCGGCAAATTACTCAAAATGCTTAACGCGCCGAGAAAATCACTTTTTTCCCACAATGAATGCCTAGCAAAAAGTAGTTAATTGTGATGCAAGCCGTTCTGAAACCAATCGGCAAATTACTCAAAATGCTTAACTCGCCGAGAAAATCACTTTTGTTCCACAATGAATGTCTGGAAAAAATAGTTAATTTCAATGCAAGCCGTTCTGATACGAATCGGCAAATTACTCAAAATGCTCAACGCGACGAGAAAATCACTTTTGATCCACAATGAATGCCTGGCACAAAATAGTTAATTTCAATGCCAGCCGTTCTGAAACCGATCGGCAAATTACTCAAAATGCTTAACTCGCCGAGAAAATCACTTTTGTTCCACAATGAATGCCTGGCACAAAATAGTTAGTTTCAATACAAGCCGTTCTGAAAGCAATCGGCAAATTACTCAAAATGCTTAACTCGCCGAGAAAATCACCTTTGTTCCACAATGAATGTCTGGCAAAAAGTAGTTCATTTTGATGCAAGCCGTTCTGAAACCAATCGGCAAATTACTCAAAATGCTTAACTCGCCGAGAAAATCAATTTTGTTCCACAATGAATGTCTGGCAAAAAATAGTTAATTTCACAGCAAGTCGTTCTGAAACCAATCGGTAAATTACTCAAAATGCTTAACTCGCCGAGAAAATCACTTTTGTTCACAATGAATGCGTGGCAAAAAATAGTAAATTGTGATGCAAGCCGTTCTGAAACCAATCGGCAAATTGCTCAAAATGCTTAGCTCGCCGAGAAAATCACTTTTGTTCCACAATGAATGCCTGGCAAAAAATAGTAAATTTCAATGCAAGCCGTTCAGAAAGCAATCGGCAAATTACTCAAAATGCTGAACTCGCCGAGAATATCATTTTGTTCCACAATGAATGTCTGGCAAAAAATAGTAAATTTCAATGCAAGCCGTTCTGAAAGCAATCGGCAAATTACTCAAAATGCTTAACTCGCCGAGAAAATCTCTTTTGTTCCACAATGAATGTCTGGCAAAAAATAGTAAATTTCAATGCAAGCCGTTCTGAAACCAATCGGCAAATTACTCGAAATGCTGAAAGCGCCGAGAAAATCACTTTTTTCCCACAATGAATGTCTGGCAAAAAATAGTTAATTTTGATGCAAGACGTTCTGGAACCAATCGGCAAATTACTCAAAATGCTTAACTCGCCGAGAAAATCACTTTTTTCCCACAATAAATGTCTGGCAAAAAATGTAAATTTCAATGCAAGCCGTTCTGAAACCAATCGGCAAATTACTCAAAATGCTTAACTCTCCGAGAAAATCTCTTTTGTTCCACAATGAATGTCTGGCAAAATATAGTTAATTTCAATGCAAGCCGTTATGAAACCAATCGGCAAATTACTCAAAATGCTTAACGCGCCGAGAAAATCACTTTTTTCCCACAATGAATGCCTAGCAAAAAGTAGTTAATTGTGATGCAAGCCGTTCTGAAACCAATCGGCAAATTACTCAAAATGCTTAACTCGCCGAGAAAATCACTTTTGTTCCACAATGAATGTCTGGAAAAACTAGTTAATTTCAATGCAAGCCGTTCTGAAACGAATCGGCAAATTACTCAAAATGCTCAACGCGACGAGAAAATCACTTTTGTTCCAAAATGAATGCCTGGCACAAAATAGTTAATTTCAATGCCAGCCGTTCTGAAACCGATCGGCAAATTACTCAAAATGCTTAACTCGCCGAGAAAATCACTTTTGTTCCACAATGAATGCCTGGCACAAAATAGTTAGTTTCAATACAAGCCGTTCTGAAAGCAATCGGCAAATTACTCTAAATGCTTAACTCGCCGAGAAAATCACCTTTGTTCCACAATGAATGCCTGGCAAAAAATAGTAAATTTCAATGCAAGCCGTTCTGAAACCGATCGGCAAATTACTCAAAATGCTTAACGCGCCGAGAAAATCACTTTTTTCCCACAATGAATGCCTGGCAAAAAATAGTTAATTGTGATACAAGCCGTTCTGAAACAAATCGGCAAATTACTCGAAATGCTTAACGCGCCGAGAAAATCACTTTTTTTCCCACAATGAATGCCTGGCAAAAGAAAGTTACTTGTGATGCAAGCCGTTCTGAAACCAATCGGCAAATTACTCAAAATGCTTAACTCGCCGAGAAAATCACTTTTGTTCCACAATGAATGCCTGGCAAAAAATAGTTAATTTCAATGCAAGCCGTTCTGAAACCAATCGCCAAATTACTCAAAATGCTTAACTCGCCGAGAAAATCACTTTTGTTCCATAATGAATGTCTGGCAAAAAATACTAAATTTCAATGGGAGCCGTTCTGAAACCAATCGGCAAATTACTCAAAATGCTTAACGCGGCGAGGAAATCACTTTTGTTCCACAATGAATGCCTGGCACAAAATAGTTAATTTCAATGCAAGCCGTTCTGAAAGCAATCGGCAAATTACTCAAAATCCTTAACTAGCCGAGAAAATCACTTTTGTTCCACAATGAATGTCTGGTAAAAAATAGTAAATTTCAATGCAAGCCGTTCTGAAACCGATCGGCAAATTACTCAAAATGCATAACGCGCCGAGAAAATCACTTTTTTCCCACAATGAATGCCTGGCAAAAAATAGTAAATTTCAATGCAAGCTGTTCTGAAAGCAATCGGCAAATTACTCAAAATGCTTAACACGCCGAGAAAATTACTTCTGTTTCACAATGAATTTCTGGCAAAAAATAGTTAATTGTGATGCAAGCCGTTCTGAAACCAATCGGCAAATTACTCAAAATGCTTAACTCGCCGAGAAAATCACTTTTGTTCCACAATGAATGTCTGGCAAAAAATTGTTAATTTCAATGCAAGCCGCTCTGAAACCAATCGGCAAATTGCACAAAATGCTTAGCTCGCCGAGAAAATCACTTTTGTTCCACAATGAATGTCTGGCAAAAGATACTAAATTTCAATGCAAGCCGTTCTGAAACCAATCGGCAGATTACTCAAAATGCTGAACGCGCCGAGAAAATCACTTTTTTTCCACAATGATGTCTGGCAAAAAATAGTTAATTTTGATGCAAGACGTTCTGAAACCAATCGGCAACTTACTCAAAATGCTTAACGCGGCGAGGAAATCACTTTTGTTTCACAATGAATGCCTGGCACAAAATAGTTAATTTCAATGCAAGCCGTTCTGAAAGCAATCGGCAAATTACTCAAAATGCTTAACTAGCCGAGAAAATCACTTTTGTTTCACAATGAATTTCTGGCAAAAAATAGTTAATTGTGATGCAAGCCGTTCTGAAACCAATCGGCAAATTACTCAAAATGCTTAACTCTCCGAGAAAATCTCTTTTGTTCCACAATGAATGTCTGGCAAAATATAGTTAATTTCAATGCAAGCCGTTCTGAAACCAATCGGCAAATTACTCAAAATGCTTAACGCGCCGAGAAAATCACTTTTTTCCCACAATGAATGCCTAGGAAAAAGTAGTTAATTGTGATGCAAGCCGTTCTGAAACCAATCGGCAAATTACTCAAAATGCTTAACTCGACGAGAAAATCACTTTTGTTCCACAATGAATGTCTGGAAAAAATAGTTAATTTCAATGCAAGCCGTTCTGAAACCAATCGGCAAATTACTCAAAATGCTTAACTCGTCGAGAAAATCACTTTTGTTCCACAACGAATGCCTGGCACAAAATAGTTAGTTTCAATGCAAGCCGTTCTGAAAGCAATCGGCTAATTACTCAAAATGCTTAACTCGCCGAGAAAATCACTTTTGTTCCACAATGAATGTCTGGCAAAAAGTAGTTCATTTTGATGCAGGCCGTTCTGAAACCAATCGGCAAATTACCCAAAATCCTCAACTCGCCGAGAAAATCACTTTTGTTCCACAATGAATGTCTGGCAAAAAATAGTTAATTTCAATGCAAGCCGCTCCTAAACCAATCTGCAAATTACTCAAAATGCTTAACTCGCCGAGAAAATCACTTTTGTTCCACAATGAATGTCTGGCAATAATTAGTTAATTTCAATGCAAGCCGTTCTGAAACCAATCGGCAAATTACTCAAAATGCTTAACTCGCCGAGAAAATCACTTTTGTTCCACAATGAATGTCTGGAAAAAATAGTGAATTTCAATGCAAGCCGTTCTGAAACGAATCGGCAAAATACTCAAAATGCTTAACTCGTCGAGAAAATCACTTTTGTTGCACAATGAATGTCTGGCAAAAAATGGTAAATTTCAATGCCAGCCGTTCTGAAACCAATCGGCAAATTACTCAAAATCCTTAACTCGCCGAGAAAATCACTTTTGTTCCACAATGAATGTCTGGCAAAGAATAGTTAATTTCATTGCAAGCCGTTCTGAAAGCAATCGGCAAATTACTCAAAATGCTGAACTCGCCGAGAAAATCACTTTTGTTCCACAATGAATGCCTGGCACAAAATAGTTAATTTCTATGCAAGCCGTTCTGAAACCGATCGGCAAATTACACAAAATGCTTAACTCGCCGAGAAAATCACTTTTGTTCCACAATGAATGTCTGGCAAAAAATAGTAAATCTCAATGCCAGCCGTTCTGAAACCAATCGGCAAATTACTCAAAATGCTTAACGCGCCGAGAAAATCACTTTTGTTCCACCATGAATGCCTGGCACAAAATAGTTAATTTCAATGCAAGCCGTTCTGAAAGCAATCGGCAAATTACTCAAAATGCTGAACTCGCCGAGAAAATCACTTTTGTTCCACAATGAATGCCTGGAAAAAATAGTTAATTGTGATGCAAGCCGTTCTGAAACCAATCGGCAAATTAGTCAAAATTTTTAACTCACCGAGAAAATCACTTTTGTTCCACAATGAATGTCTGGCAAAAAATAGTTAATTTCAATGCAAGCCGCTCTGAAACCAATCGGCAAATTACTCAAAATGCTTAACTCGCCGAGAAATCACTTTTGTTCCACAATGAATGCCTGGCAAAAAATAGTTAATTGTGATGCAATCCGTTCTGAAATCAATCGGCAAATTGCTCAAAATGCTTAGCTCGCCGAGAAAATCACTTTTCTTCCACAATGAATGTCTGGCAAAAAATAGTAAATTTCAATGCAAGCCGTTCTGAAACCAATCGGCAAATTACTCAAAATGCTGAACGCGCCGAGAAAATCACTTTTTTCCCCCAATGAATGTCTGGCAAAAAATAGTTAATTTCACAGCAAGCCGTTCTGAAACCAATCGGCAAATTACTCAAAATGCTTAACTCGCCGAGAAAATCACTTTTGATCCACAATGAATGTCTGGCAAAAAATACTAAATTTCAATGCAAGCCGTTCTGAAACCGATCGGCAAATTACACAAAATGCTTAACTCGCCGAGAAAATCACTTTTGTTCCACAATGAATGTCTGGCAAAAAATAGTAAATTTCAATGCGAGCCGTTCTGAAACCAATCGGCAAATTACTCAAAATGCTTAACTCGCCGAGAAAATCACTTTTGTTCCACAATGAATGTCTGGCACAAAATAGTTAATTTCAATGCAAGCCGTTCTGAAAGCAATCGGCAAATTACTCAAAATGCTGAACTCGCCGAGAAAATCACTTTTGTTCCACAATGAATATCTGGCAAAAAATAGTAAATTTCAATGCAAGCCGTTCTGAAACCAATCGGCAAATTACTCGAAATGCTGAACGCGCCGAGAAAATCACTTTTTTCCCACAATGAATGTCTGGCAAAAAATAGTTAATTTTGATGCAAGACGTTCTGAAACCAATCGGCAAATTACTCAAAATGCTTAACTCGCCGAGAAAATCACTTTTTTCCCACAATAAATGTCTGGCAAAAAATGTAAATTTCAATGCAAGCCGTTCTGAAACCAATCGGCAAATTACTCAAAATGCTTAACTCTCCGAGAAAATCTCTTTTGTTCCACAATGAATGTCTGGCAAAAAATAGTTAATTGTGATGCAAGCCGTTCTGAAACAAATCGGCAAATTACTCGAAATGCTTAACGCGCCGAGAAAATCACTTTTTTTCCCACAATGAATGCCTGGCAAAAGAAAGTTACTTGTGATGCAAGCCGTTCTGAAACCAATCGGCAAATTACTCAAAATGCTTAACTCGCCGAGAAAATCACTTTTGTTCCACAATGAATGCCTGGCAAAAAATAGTTAATTTCAATGCAAGCCGTTCTGAAACCAATCGGCAAATTACTCAAAATGCTTAAATCGCCGAGAAAATCACTTTTGTTCCACAATGAATGTCTGGCAAAAAATACTAAATTTCAATGGGAGCCGTTCTGAAACCAATCGGCAAATTACTCAAAATGCTTAACGCGGCGAGGAAATCACTTTTGTTCCACAATGAATGCCTGGCACAAAATAGTTAATTTCAATGCAAGCCGTTCTGAAAGCAATCGGCAAATTACTCAAAATCCTTAACTAGCCGAGAAAATCACTTTTGTTCCACAATGAATGTCTGGTAAAAAATAGTAAATTTCAATGCAAGCCATTCTGAAACCGATCGGCAAATTACTTAAAATGCATAACGCGCCGAGAAAGTAACTTTTATCCCACAATGAATGCCCGGCAAAAAATAGTTAATTTTGATGCAAGCCGTTCTGAAACCAATCGGCAAATTACTCAAAATGCTTAACGCGCCGAGAAAATCACTTTTTTCCCACAATGAATGCCTGGCAAAAAATAGTAAATTTCAATGCAAGCCGTTCTGAAAGCAATCGGCAAATTACTCAAAATGCTTAACACGCCGAGAAAATTACTTCTGTTTCACAATGAATTTCTGGCAAAAAATAGTTAATTGTGATGCAAGCCGTTCTGAAACCAATCGGCAAATTACTCAAAATGCTTAACTCGCCGAGAAAATCACTTTTGTTCCACAATGAATGTCTGGCAAAAAATTGTTAATTTCAATGCAAGCCGCTCTGAAAACAATCGGCTAATTACTCAAAATGCTTAACTCGCCGAGAAAATCACTTTTGTTCCACAATGAATGTCTGGCAAAAAGTAGTTCATTTTGATGCAGGCCGTTCTGAAACCAATCGGCAAATTACCCAAAATCCTCAACTCGCCGAGAAAATCACTTTTGTTCCACAATGAATGTCTGGCAAAAAATAGTTAATTTCAATGCAAGCCGCTCTTAAACCAATCGGCAAATTACTCAAAATGCTTAACTCGCCGAGAAAATCACTTTTGTTCCACAATGAATGTCTGGCAATATATAGTTAATTTCAATGCAAGCCGTTCTGAAACCAATCGGCAAATTACTCTAAATGCTGAACTCGCCGAGAAAATCACTTTTGTTCCACAATGAATGCCTGGCACAAAATAGTTAATTTCAATGCAAGCCGTTCTGAAACCGATCGGCAAATTACACAAAATGCTTAACTCGCCGAGAAAATCACTTTTGTTCCACAATGAATGTCTGGCAAAAAATAGTAAATCTCAATGCCAGCCGTTCTGAAACCAATCGGCAAATTACTCAAAATGCTTAACGCGCCGAGAAAATCACTTTTGTTCCACAATGAATGTCTGGCAAAAAATAGTTAATTTCATTGCAAGCCGTTCTGAAAGCAATCGGCAAATTACTCAAAATGCTGAACTCGCCGAGAAAATCACTTTTGTTCCACAATGAATGCCTGGCACAAAATAGTTAATTTCAATGCAAGCCGTTCTGAAACCGATCGGCAAATTACACAAAATGCTTAACTCGCCGAGAAAATCACTTTTGTTCCACAATGAATGTCTGGCAAAAAATAGTAAATCTCAATGCCAGCCGTTCTGAAACCAATCGGCAAATTACTCAAAATGCTTAACTCGCCGAGAAATCACTTTTGTTCCACAATGAATGCCTGGCAAAAAATAGTTAATTGTGATGCAATCCGTTCTGAAATCAATCGGCAAATTGCTCAAAATGCTTAGCTCGCCGAGAAAATCACTTTTCTTCCACAATGAATGTCTGGCAAAAAATAGTAAATTTCAATGCAAGCCGTTCTGAAACCAATCGGCAAATTACTCAAAATGCTGAACGCGCCGAGAAAATCACTTTTTTCCCCCAATGAATGTCTGGCAAAAAATAGTTAATTTCACAGCAAGCCGTTCTGAAACCAATCGGCAAATTACTCAAAATGCTTAACTCGCCGAGAAAATCACTTTTGATCCACAATGAATGTCTGGCAAAAAATACTAAATTTCAATGCAAGCCGTTCTGAAACCGATCGGCAAATTACACAAAATGCTTAACTCGCCGAGAAAATCACTTTTGTTCCACAATGAATGTCTGGCACAAAATAGTTAATTTCAATGCAAGCCGTTCTGAAAGCAATCGGCAAATTACTCAAAATGCTGAACTCGCCGAGAAAATCACTTTTGTTCCACAATGAATATCTGGCAAAAAATAGTAAATTTCAATGCAAGCCGTTCTGAAACCAATCGGCAAATTACTCGAAATGCTGAACGCGCCGAGAAAATCACTTTTTTCCCACAATGAATGTCTGGCAAAAAATAGTTAATTTTGATGCAAGACGTTCTGAAACCAATCGGCAAATTACTCAAAATGCTTAACTCGCCGAGAAAATCACATTTTTCCCACAATAAATGTCTGGCAAAAAATGTAAATTTCAATGCAAGCCGTTCTGAAACCAATCGGCAAATTACTCAAAATGCTTAACTCTCCGAGAAAATCTCTTTTGTTCCACAATGAATGTCTGGCAAAAAATAGTTAATTTCAATGCAAGCCGTTCTGAAACCGATCGGCAAATTACTCAAAATGCTTAACCCGCCGAGAAAATCACTTTTTTCCCACAATGAATGCCTGGCAAAAAATAGTTAATTGTGATGCAAGCCGTTCTGAAACAAATCGGCAAATTACTCGAAATGCTTAACGCGCCGAGAAAATCACTTTTTTTCCCACAATGAATGCCTGGCAAAAGAAAGTTACTTGTGATGCAAGCCGTTCTGAAACCAATCGGCAAATTACTCAAAATGCTTAACTCGCCGAGAAAATCACTTTTGTTCCACAATGAATGCCTGGCAAAAAATAGTTAATTTCAATGCAAGCCGTTCTGAAACCAATCGGCAAATTACTCAAAATGCTTAACGCGCCGAGAAAATCACTTTTTTCCCACAATGAATGCCTGGCAAAAAATAGTAAATTTCAATGCAAGCCGTTCTGAAAGCAATCGGCAAATTACTCAAAATGCTTAACACGCCGAGAAAATTACTTCTGTTTCACAATGAATTTCTGGCAAAAAATAGTTAATTGTGATGCAAGCCGTTCTGAAACCAATCGGCAAATTACTCAAAATGCTTAACTCGCCGAGAAAATCACTTTTGTTCCACAATGAATGTCTGGCAAAAAATTGTTAATTTCAATGCAAGCCGCTCTGAAAACAATCGGCAAATTGCACAAAATGCTTAGCTCGCCGAGAAAATCACTTTTGTTCCACAATGAATGTCTGGCAAAAGATACTAAATTTCAATGCAAGCCGTTCTGAAACCAATCGGCAGATTACTCAAAATGCTGAACGCGCCGAGAAAATCACTTTTTTCCCACAATGATGTCTGGCAAAAAATAGTTAATTTTGATGCAAGACGTTCTGAAACCAATCGGCAACTTACTCAAAATGCTTAACGCGGCGAGGAAATCACTTTTGTTTCACAATGAATGCCTGGCACAAAATAGTTAATTTCAATGCAAGCCGTTCTGAAAGCAATCGGCAAATTACTCAAAATGCTTAACTAGCCGAGAAAATCACTTTTGTTTCACAATGAATTTCTGGCAAAAAATAGTTAATTGTGATGCAAGCCGTTCTGAAACCAATCGGCAAATTACTCAAAATGCTTAACTCTCCGAGAAAATCTCTTTTGTTCCACAATGAATGTCTGGCAAAATATAGTTAATTTCAATGCAAGCCGTTCTGAAACCAATCGGCAAATTACTCAAAATGCTTAACGCGCCGAGAAAATCACTTTTGTTCCACAATGAATGTCTGGCAAAAAGTAGTTCATTTTGATGCAGGCCGTTCTGAAACCAATCGGCAAATTACCCAAAATCCTCAACTCGCCGAGAAAATCACTTTTGTTCCACAATGAATGTCTGGCAAAAAATAGTTAATTTCAATGCAAGCCGCTCTGAAACCAATCGGCAAATTACTCAAAATGCTTAACTCGCCGAGAAAATCACTTTTGTTCCACAATGAATGCCTGGCACAAAATTGTTAGTTTCAATGCAAGCCGTTCTGAAAGCAATCGGCAAATTACTCAAAATGCTTAACGCGCCGAGAAAATCACTTTTGTTCCACAATGAATGCCTGGCACAAAATAGTTAATTTCAATGCAAGCCGTTCTGAAACCGATCGGCAAATTACACAAAATGCTTAACTCGCCGAGAAAATCACTTTTGTTCCACAATGAATGCCTGGCACAAAATAGTTAATTTCAATGCAAGCCGTTCTGAAAGCAATCGGCAAATTACTCAAAATGCTGAACTCGCCGGGAAAATCACTTTTGTTCCACAATGAATGCCTGGCAAAAAATAGTTAATTGCGATGCAAGCCGTTCTGAAACCAATCGGCAAATTAGTCAAAATGCTTAACTCACCGAGAAAATCACTTTTGTTCCACAATGAATGTCTGGCAAAAAATAGTTAATTTCAATGCAAGCCGCTCTGAAACCAATCGGCAAATTACTCAAATTGCTTAACTCGCCGAGAAAATCACTTTTCTTCCACAATGAATGTCTGGCAAAAAATAGTAAATTTCAATGCAATCCGTTCTGAAACCAATCGGCAAATTACTCAAAATGCTTAACGCGCCGAGAAAATCACTTTTGTTCCACAATGAATGTCTGGCAATATATAGTTAATTTCAATGCAAGCCGTTCTGAAACCAATCGGCAAATTACTCAAAATGCTTAACTCGCCGAGAAAATCACTTTTGTTCCACAATGAATGTCTGGAAAAAATAGTGAATTTCAATGCAAGCCGTTCTGAAGCGAATCGGCAAAATACTCAAAATGCTTAACTCGTCGAGAAAATCACTTTTGTTGCACAAGGAATGTCTGGCAAAAAATAGTAAATTTCAATGCCAGCCGTTCTGAAACCAATCGGCAAATTACTCAAAATCCTTAACTCGCCGAGAAAATCACTTTTGTTCCACAATGAATGTCTGGCAAAAAATAGTTAATTTCAATGCAAGCCGTTCTGAAAGCAATCGGCAAATTACTCAAAATGCTGAACTCGCCGAGAAAATCACTTTTGTTCCACAATGAATGCCTGGCACAAAATAGTTAATTTCAATGCAAGCCGTTCTGAAACCGATCGGCAAATTACACAAAATGCTTAACTCGCCGAGAAAATCACTTTTGTTCCACAATGAATGTCTGGCAAAAAATAGTAAATCTCAATGCCAGCCGTTCTGAAACCAATCGGCAAATTACTCAAAATGCTTAACGCGCCGAGAAAATCACTTTTGTTCCACCATGAATGCCTGGCACAAAATAGTTAATTTCAATGCAAGCCGTTCTGAAAGCAATCGGCAAATTACTCAAAATGCTGAACTCGCCGAGAAAATCACTTTTGTTCCACAATGAATGCCTGGCAAAAAATAGTTAATTGTGATGCAAGCCGTTCTGAAACCAATCGGCAAATTAGTCAAAATTTTTAACTCACCGAGAAAATCACTTTTGTTCCACAATGAATGTCTGGCAAAAAGTAGTTCATTTCAATGCAAGCCGTTCTGAAACCGATCGGCAAATTACACAAAATGCTTAACTCGTCGAGAAAATCACTTTTGTTCCACAATGAATGTCTGGCAAAAAATAGTAAATTTCAATACGAGCCGTTCTGAAACCAATCGGCAAATTACTCAAAATGCTTAACGCGCCGAGAACATCACTTTTGTTCCACAATGAATGCCTGGCACAAAATAGTTAATTGTGGTGCAAGCCGTTCTGAAATCAATCGGCAAATTACTCAAAATGCTTAACTCGCCGAGAAAATCACTTTTGTTCCACAATGAATGTCAGGCAAAAAATAGTTAATTTCAAAGCAAGCCGTTCTGAAACCAATCGGCAAATTACTCAAAATGCTTAACTCGCCGAGAAAATCACTTTTGTTCCACAATGAATGTCTGGCAAAAAATAGTAAATTTCAATGCGAGCCGTTCTGAAACCAATCGGCAAATTACTCAAAATGCTTAACGCGCCGAGAAAATCACTTTTTGCCCACAATGAATGCCTGGCAAAAAATAGTTAATTTCAATGCAAGCCGTTCTGAAAGCAATCGGCAAATTACTCAAAATGCTCAACACGCCGAGAAAATCACTTTTGTTTCACAATGAATTTCTGGCAAAAAATAGTTAATTGTGATGCAAGCCGTTCTGAAACCAATCGGCAAATTACTCAAAATGCTTAACTCGCCGAGAAAATCACTTTTGTTCCACAATGAATGTCTGGCAAAAAATTGTTAATTTCAATGCAAGCCGCTCTGAAACCAATCGGCAAATTGCACAAAATGCTTAGCTCGCCGAGAAAATCACTTTTGTTCCACAATGAATGTCTGGCAAAAAATAGTAAATTTCAATGCAAGCCGTTCTGAAACCGATCGGCAAATTATTCAAAATGCTTAACGCGCCGAGAAAGTCACTTTTATCCCACAATGAATGCCCGGCAAAAAATAGTTAATTTTGATGCAAGCCGTTCTGAAACCAATCGGCAAATTACTCAAAATGCTTAACGCGCCGAGAAAATCACTTTTTTCCCACAATGAATGCCTGGCAAAAAATAGTAAATTTCAATGCAAGCCGTTCTGAAAGCAATCGGCAAATTACTCAAAATGCTTAACACGCCGAGAAAATTACTTCTGTTTCACAATGAATTTCTGGCAAAAAATAGTTAATTGTGATGCAAGCCGTTCTGAAACCAATCGGCAAATTACTCAAAATGCTTAACTCGCCGAGAAAATCACTTTTGTTCCACAATGAATGAATGCCTGGCACAAAATAGTTAATTTCAATGCAAGCCGTTCTGAAAGCAATCGGCAAATTACTCAAAATGCTTAACTAGCCGAGAAAATCACTTTTGTTTCACAATGAATGCCTGGCAAAAAATAGTAAATGTTGATGCAAGCCGTTCTGAAACCAACCGGCAAATTACTCAAAATGCTTAACTCGCCGAGAAAATCACTTTTGTTCCACAATGAATGTCTGGCAAAAAATAGTTAATTTTGATGCAAGCCGTTCTGAAACCAATCGGCAAATTACTCAACATGCTTAACTCGCCGAGAAAATCACTTTTGTTCCACAATGAATGTCTGGCAAAAAATAGTTAATTTCAAAGCAAGCCGTTCTGAAACCAATCGGCAAATTACTCAAAATGCTTAACTCGCCGAGAAAATCACTTTTGTTCCACAATGAATGTCTGGCAAAAAATAGTAAATTTCAATGCGAGCCGTTCTGAAACCAATCGGCAAATTACTCAAAATGCTTAACGCGCCGAGAAAATCACTTTTGTTTCACAATGAATTTCTGGCAAAAAATAGTTAATTGTGATGCAAGCCGTTCTGAAACCAATCGGCAAATTACTCAAAATTCTTAACTCGCCGAGAAAATCACTTTTGTTCCACAATGAATGTCTGGCAAAAAATTGTTAATTTCAATGAAAGCCGCTCTGAAACCAATCGGCAAATTGCACAAAATGCTTAACACGCCGAGAAAATCACTTCTGTTCCACAATGAATTTCTGGCAAAAAATAGTTAATTGTGATGCAAGCCGTTCTGGAACCAATCGGCAAATTACTCAAAATGCTGAACGCGCCGAGAAAATCACTTTTGTTCTACAACGAATGTCTCGCACAAAATAGTTAGTTTCAATGCAAGCCGTTCTGAAAGCAATCGGCAAATTACTCAAAATGCTTAACTCGCCGAGAAAATCACTTTTGTTCCACAATGAATGTCTGGCAAAAAATAGTTAATTTCAAAGCAAGCCGTTTTGAAACCAATCGTCAAATTACTCAAAATGCTTAACTCGCCGAGAAAATCACTTTTGTTCCACAATGAATGTCTGGCAAAAAATGGTAAATTTCAATGCGAGCCGTTCTGAAACCAATCGGCAAATTACTCAAAATGCTTAACGCGCCGAGAAAATCACTTTTGTTCCACAATGAATGTCTGGCAAAAAATAGTAAATTTCAATGCAAGCCGTTCTGAAACCGATCGGCAAATTACTCAAAATGCTTAACGCGCCGAGAAAATCACTTTTTGCCCACAATGAATGCCAGGCAAAAAAGAGTTAATTGTGATGCAAGCCGTTCTGAAACCAATCCGCAAATTACTCAAAATGCTTAACGCGCCAAGAAAATCACTTTTTTCCCACAATGAATGCCTGGCAAAAGAAAGTTAATTGTGATGCAAGCCGTTCTGAAACCAATCGGCAAATTACTCAAAATGCTTAACTCGCCGAGAAAATCACTTTTGTTCCACAATGAATGCCTAGCAAAAAATAGTTAATTTCAATGCAAGCCGTTCTGAAACCAATCGGCAAATTACTCAAAATGCTTAACGCGCCGAGAAAATCACTTTTTTCCCCCAATGAATGCCTGGCAAAAAATAGTAAATTTCAATGGGAGCCGTTCTGAAACCAATCGGCAAATTACTCAAAATGCTTAACGCGGCGAGGAAATCACTTTTGTTCCACAATGAATGCCTGGCACAAAATAGTTAATTTCAATGCAAGCCGTTCTGAAAGCAATCGGCAAATTACTCAAAATGCTTAACTAGCCGAGAAAATCACTTTTTTCCCACAATGAATGTCTGGCAAAAAATAGTTAATTTTGATGCAAGACGTTCTGAAACCAATCGGCAAATTACTCAAAATGCTTAACTCGCCGAGAAAATCACTTTTGATCCACAATGAATGTCTGGCAAAAAATTGTTAATTTCAATGCAAGCCGCTCTGAAACCAATCGGCAAATTGCTCAAAATGCTTAGCTCGCCGAGAAAATCACTTTTGTTCCACAATGAATGTCTGGCAAAAAATAGTAAATTTCAATGCGAGCCGTTCTGAAACCAATCGGCAAATTACTCAAAATGCTTAACGCGCCGAGAAAATCACTTTTGTTTCACAATGAATTTCTGGCAAAAAATAGTTAATTGTGATGCAAGCCGTTCTGAAACCAATCGGCAAATTACTCAAAATTCTTAACTCGCCGAGAAAATCACTTTTGTTCCACAATGAATGTCTGGCAAAAAATTGTTAATTTCAATGAAAGCCGCTCTGAAACCAATCGGCAAATTGCACAAAATGCTTAACACGCCGAGAAAATCACTTCTGTTCCACAATGAATTTCTGGCAAAAAATAGTTAATTGTGATGCAAGCCGTTCTGGAACCAATCGGCAAATTACTCAAAATGCTGAACGCGCCGAGAAAATCACTTTTGTTCTACAACGAATGTCGCACAAAATAGTTAGTTTCAATGCAAGCCGTTCTGAAAGCAATCGGCAAATTACTCAAAATGCTTAACTCGCCGAGAAAATAACTTTTGTTCCACAATGAATGTCTGGCAAAAAATAGTAGATTTCAATGCAAGCAGTTCTGAAACCAATCCGCAAATTACTCAAAATGCTGAACTCGCCGAGAAAATCACTTTTGTTCCACAATGAATGCCTGGCAAAAAATAGTTAATTGTGGTGCAAGCCGTTCTGAAACCAATCGGCAAATTACTCAAAATGCTTAACTCGCCGAGAAAATCACTTTTGTTCCACAATGAATGTCTGGCAAAAAATAGTTAATTTCAAAGCAAGCCGTTTTGAAACCAATCGTCAAATTACTCAAAATGCTTAACTCGCCGAGAAAATCACTTTTGTTCCACAATGAATGTCTGGCAAAAAATGGTAAATTTCAATGCGAGCCGTTCTGAAACCAATCGGCAAATTACTCAAAATGCTTAACGCGCCGAGAAAATCACTTTTGTTCCACAATGAATGTCTGGCAAAAAATAGTAAATTTCAATGCAAGCCGTTCTGAAACCGATCGGCAAATTACTCAAAATGCTTAACGCGCCGAGAAAATCACTTTTTGCCCACAATGAATGCCAGGCAAAAAAGAGTTAATTGTGATGCAAGCCGTTCTGAAACCAATCGGCAAATTACTCAAAATGCTTAACGCGCCAAGAAAATCACTTTTTTCCCACAATGAATGCCTGGCAAAAGAAAGTTAATTGTGATGCAAGCCGTTCTGAAACCAATCGGCAAATTACTCAAAATGCTTAACTCGCCGAGAAAATCACTTTTGTTCCACAATGAATGCCTAGCAAAAAATAGTTAATTTCAATGCAAGCCGTTCTGAAACCAATCGGCAAATTACTCAAAATGCTTAACGCGCCGAGAAAATCACTTTTTTCCCCCAATGAATGCCTGGCAAAAAATAGTAAATTTCAATGGGAGCCGTTCTGAAACCAATCGGCAAATTACTCAAAATGCTTAACGCGGCGAGGAAATCACTTTTGTTCCACAATGAATGCCTGGCACAAAATAGTTAATTTCAATGCAAGCCGTTCTGAAAGCAATCGGCAAATTACTCAAAATGCTTAACTAGCCGAGAAAATCACTTTTGTTCCACAATGAATGTCTGGCACAAAATAGTTAATTTTGATGCAAGCCGTTCTGAAACAGATCGGCAAATTACTCAAAATGCTTAACGCGCCGACAAAATCACTTTTATCCCACAATGAATGCCCGGCAAAAAATAGTTAATTTTGATGCAAGCCGTTCTGAAACCAATCGGCAAATTACACAAAATGCTTAACGCGCCGAGAAAATCACTTTTTTCCCACAATGAATGCCTGGCAAAAAATAGTAAATTTCAATACAAGCCGTTCTGAAACCAATCGGCAAATTTCTCAAAATGCTTAACACGCCGAGAAAATCACTTTTGTTTCACAATGAATTTCTGGCAAAAAATAGTTAATTGTGATGCAAGCCGTTCTGAAACCAATCGGCAAATTACTCAAAATGCTTAACTCGCCGAGAAAATCACTTTTGATCCACAATGAATGTCTGGCAAAAAATTGTTAATTTCAATGCAAGCCGCTCTGAAACCAATCGGCAAATTGCTCAAAATGCTTAGCTCGCCGAGAAAATCACTTTTGTTCCACAATGAATGTCTGGCAAAAAGTAGTTCATTTTGATGCAAGCCGTTCTGAAACCAATCGGCAAATTACAAAAAATGCTTAAATCGCCGAGAAAATCACTTTTGTTCCACAATGAATGTCTGGCAAAAAATAGTAAATTTCAATGCAAGCAGTTCTGAAACCAATCAGCAAATTACTCAAAATGCTTAACTCGCCGAGAAAATCACTTTTGTTCCACAATGAATGTCTGGCAAAAAATAGTAAATTTCAATGCAAGCCGTTCTGAAACCAATCGGCAAATTACTCAAAATGCTTAACTCGCCGAGAAAATCACTTTTGTTCCACAATGAATGTCTGGCAAAAAATACTAAATTTCAATGGGAGCCGTTCTGAAACCAATCGGCAAATTACTCAAAATGCTTAACGCGGCGAGGAAATCACTTTTGTTCCACAATGAATGCCTGGCACAAAATAGTTAATTTCAATGCAAGCCGTTCTGAAAGCAATCGGCAAATTACTCAAAATGCTTAACTCGCCGAGAAAATCACTTTTGTTCCACAATGAATGTCTGGAAAAAATAGTTAATTTCAATGCAAGCCGTTCTGAAACCAATCGGCAAATTACTCAAAATGCTTAACTCGCCGAGAAAATCACTTTTGTTCCACAATGAATGTCTGGCAAAAAATTGTTAATTTCAATGCAAGCCGCTCTGAAACCAATCGGCAAATTGCACAAAATGCTTAGCTCGCCGAGAAAATCACTTTTATCCCACAATGAATGCCCGGCAAAAAATAGTTAATTTTGATGCAAGCCGTTCTGAAACCAATCGGCAAATTACTCAACATGCTTAACTCGCCGAGAAAATCACTTTTGTTCCACAATGAATGTCTGGCAAAAAATAGTTAATTTCAAAGCAAGCCGTTCTGAAACCAATCGGCAAATTACTCAAAATGCTTAACTCGCCGAGAAAATCACTTTTGTTCCACAATGAATGTCTGGCAAAAAATAGTTAATTTCACAGCAAGCCGTTCTGAAACCAATCGGCAAATTACTCAAAATGCTTAACTCGCCGAGAAAATCTCTTTTGTTCCACAATGAATGTCTGGCAAAATATAGTTAATTTCAATGCAAGCCGTTCTGAAACCAATCGGC
Organism: Scyliorhinus torazame; assembly: GCF_047496885.1. Classification (NCBI taxonomy): domain Eukaryota; kingdom Metazoa; phylum Chordata; class Chondrichthyes; order Carcharhiniformes; family Scyliorhinidae; genus Scyliorhinus; species Scyliorhinus torazame. Next base: position 469,387 of record NW_027307800.1, on the reverse strand, counting down.
AAATTACTCAAAATGCTTAACGCGCCGAGAAAATCACTTTTGTTCCACAATGAATGTCTGGCAAAAAGTAGTTCATTTTGATGCAGGCCGTTCTGAAACCAATCGGCAAATTACCCAAAATCCTCAACTCGCCGAGAAAATCACTTTTGTTCCACAATGAATGTCTGGCAAAAAATAGTTAATTTCAATGCAAGCCGCTCTGAAACCAATCGGCAAATTACTCAAAATGCTTAACTCGCCGAGAAAATCACTTTTGTTCCACAATGAATGCCTGGCACAAAATAGTTAGTTTCAATGCAAGCCGTTCTGAAAGCAATCGGCAAATTACTCAAAATGCTTAACGCGCCGAGAAAATCACTTTTGTTCCACAATGAATGCCTGGCACAAAATAGTTAATTTCAATGCAAGCCGTTCTGAAACCGATCGGCAAATTACACAAAATGCTTAACTCGCCGAGAAAATCACTTTTGTTCCACAATGAATGCCTGGCACAAAATAGTTAATTTCAATGCAAGCCGTTCTGAAAGCAATCGGCAAATTACTCAAAATGCTGAACTCGCCGAGAAAATCACTTTTGTTCCACAATGAATGCCTGGCAAAAAATAGTTAATTGCGATGCAAGCCGTTCTGAAACCAATCGGCAAATTAGTCAAAATGCTTAACTCACCGAGAAAATCACTTTTGTTCCACAATGAATGTCTGGCAAAAAATAGTTAATTTCAATGCAAGCCGCTCTGAAACCAATCGGCAAATTACTCAAATTGCTTAACTCGCCGAGAAAATCACTTTTCTTCCACAATGAATGTCTGGCAAAAAATAGTAAATTTCAATGCAATCCGTTCTGAAACCAATCGGCAAATTACTCAAAATGCTTAACGCGCCGAGAAAATCACTTTTGTTCCACAATGAATGTCTGGCAATATATAGTTAATTTCAATGCAAGCCGTTCTGAAACCAATCGGCAAATTACTCAAAATGCTTAACTCGCCGAGAAAATCACTTTTGTTCCACAATGAATGTCTGGAAAAAATAGTGAATTTCAATGCAAGCCGTTCTGAAGCGAATCGGCAAAATACTCAAAATGCTTAACTCGTCGAGAAAATCACTTTTGTTGCACAAGGAATGTCTGGCAAAAAATAGTAAATTTCAATGCCAGCCGTTCTGAAACCAATCGGCAAATTACTCAAAATCCTTAACTCGCCGAGAAAATCACTTTTGTTCCACAATGAATGTCTGGCAAAAAATAGTTAATTTCAATGCAAGCCGTTCTGAAAGCAATCGGCAAATTACTCAAAATGCTGAACTCGCCGAGAAAATCACTTTTGTTCCACAATGAATGCCTGGCACAAAATAGTTAATTTCAATGCAAGCCGTTCTGAAACCGATCGGCAAATTACACAAAATGCTTAACTCGCCGAGAAAATCACTTTTGTTCCACAATGAATGTCTGGCAAAAAATAGTAAATCTCAATGCCAGCCGTTCTGAAACCAATCGGCAAATTACTCAAAATGCTTAACGCGCCGAGAAAATCACTTTTGTTCCACCATGAATGCCTGGCACAAAATAGTTAATTTCAATGCAAGCCGTTCTGAAAGCAATCGGCAAATTACTCAAAATGCTGAACTCGCCGAGAAAATCACTTTTGTTCCACAATGAATGCCTGGCAAAAAATAGTTAATTGTGATGCAAGCCGTTCTGAAACCAATCGGCAAATTAGTCAAAATTTTTAACTCACCGAGAAAATCACTTTTGTTCCACAATGAATGTCTGGCAAAAAGTAGTTCATTTCAATGCAAGCCGTTCTGAAACCGATCGGCAAATTACACAAAATGCTTAACTCGTCGAGAAAATCACTTTTGTTCCACAATGAATGTCTGGCAAAAAATAGTAAATTTCAATACGAGCCGTTCTGAAACCAATCGGCAAATTACTCAAAATGCTTAACGCGCCGAGAACATCACTTTTGTTCCACAATGAATGCCTGGCACAAAATAGTTAATTGTGGTGCAAGCCGTTCTGAAATCAATCGGCAAATTACTCAAAATGCTTAACTCGCCGAGAAAATCACTTTTGTTCCACAATGAATGTCTGGCACAAAATAGTTAATTTCAATGCAAGCCGTTCTGAAAGCAATCGGCAAATTACTCAAAATGCTGAACTCGCCGAGAAAATCACTTTTGTTCCACAATGAATATCTGGCAAAAAATAGTAAATTTCAATGCAAGCCGTTCTGAAACCAATCGGCAAATTACTCGAAATGCTGAACGCGCCGAGAAAATCACTTTTTTCCCACAATGAATGTCTGGCAAAAAATAGTTAATTTTGATGCAAGACGTTCTGAAACCAATCGGCAAATTACTCAAAATGCTTAACTCGCCGAGAAAATCACTTTTTTCCCACAATAAATGTCTGGCAAAAAATGTAAATTTCAATGCAAGCCGTTCTGAAACCAATCGGCAAATTACTCAAAATGCTTAACTCTCCGAGAAAATCTCTTTTGTTCCACAATGAATGTCTGGCAAAATATAGTTAATTTCAATGCAAGCCGTTCTGAAACCAATCGGCAAATTACTCAAAATGCTTAACGCGCCGAGAAAATCACTTTTTTCCCACAATGAATGCCTAGGAAAAAGTAGTTAATTGTGATGCAAGCCGTTCTGAAACCAATCGGCAAATTACTCAAAATGCTTAACTCGCCGAGAAAATCACTTTTGTTCCACAATGAATGCCTGGCAAAAAATAGTTAATTTCAATGCAAGCCGTTCTGAAACCAATCGGCAAATTACTCAAAATGCTTAACTCGCCGAGAAAATCACTTTTGTTCCACAATGAATGTCTGGCAAAAAATACTAAATTTCAATGGGAGCCGTTCTGAAACCAATCGGCAAATTACTCAAAATGCTTAACGCGGCGAGGAAATCACTTTTGTTCCACAATGAATGCCTGGCACAAAATAGTTAATTTCAATGCAAGCCGTTCTGAAAGCAATCGGCAAATTACTCAAAATCCTTAACTAGCCGAGAAAATCACTTTTGTTCCACAATGAATGTCTGGTAAAAAATAGTAAATTTCAATGCAAGCCATTCTGAAACCGATCGGCAAATTACTTAAAATGCATAACGCGCCGAGAAAGTCACTTTTATCCCACAATGAATGCCCGGCAAAAAATAGTTAATTTTGATGCAAGCCGTTCTGAAACCAATCGGCAAATTACTCAAAATGCTTAACGCGCCGAGAAAATCACTTTTTTCCCACAATGAATGCCTGGCAAAAAATAGTAAATTTCAATGCAAGCCGTTCTGAAAGCAATCGGCAAATTACGCAAAATGCTTAACACGCCGAGAAAATTACTTCTGTTTCACAATGAATTTCTGGCAAAAAATAGTTAATTGTGATGCAAGCCGTTCTGAAACCAATCGGCAAATTACTCAAAATGCTTAACTCGCCGAGAAAATCACTTTTGTTCCACAATGAATGAATGCCTGGCACAAAATAGTTAATTTCAATGCAAGCCGTTCTGAAAGCAATCGGCAAATTACTCAAAATGCTTAACTAGCCGAGAAAATCACTTTTGTTTCACAATGAATGCCTGGCAAAAAATAGTAAATGTTGATGCAAGCCGTTCTGAAACCAACCGGCAAATTACTCAAAATGCTTAACTCGCCGAGAAAATCACTTTTGTTCCACAATGAATGTCTGGCAAAAAATAGTTAATTTCAATGCAAGCCGTTCTGAAACCAATCGGCAAATTACTCAAAATGCTTAACGCGCCGAGAAAATCACTTTTTTCCCACAATGAATGCCTCGCAAGAAGTAGTTAATTGTGATGCAAGCCGTTCTGAAACCAATCGGCAAATTACTCAAAATGCTTAACTCGCCGAGAAAATCACTTTTGTTCCACAATGAATGTCTGGAAAAAATAGTTATTTCAATGCAAGCCGTTCGGAAACCAATCGGCAAATTACTCAAAATGCTTAACGCGCCGAGAAAATCACTTTTGTTCCACAATGAATGCCTGGCACAAAATAGTTCGTTTCAATGCAAGCCGTTCTGAAAGCAATCGCCAAATTATTCAAAATGCTTAACTCGCCGAGAAAATCACTTTTGTTCCACAATGAATGCCTGGCAAAAAGTAGTTCATTTCAATGCAAGCCGTTCTGAAACCGATCGGCAAATTACACAAAATGCTTAACTCGTCGAGAAAATCACTTTTGTTCCACAATGAATGTCTGGCAAAAAATAGTAAATTTCAATACGAGCCGTTCTGAAACCAATCGGCAAATTACTCAAAATGCTTAACGCGCCGAGAACATCACTTTTGTTCCACAATGAATGCCTGGCACAAAATAGTTAATTGTGGTGCAAGCCGTTCTGAAATCAATCGGCAAATTACTCAAAATGCTTAACTCGCCGAGAAAATCACTTTTGTTCCACAATGAATGTCTGGCAAAAAATAGTTAATTTCAAAGCAAGCCGTTCTGAAACCAATCGGCAAATTACTCAAAATGCTTAACTCGCCGAGAAAATCACTTTTGTTCCACAATGAATGTCTGGCAAAAAATAGTAAATTTCAATGCGAGCCGTTCTGAAACCAATCGGCAAATTACTCAAAATGCTTAACGCGCCGAGAAAATCACTTTTTGCCCACAATGAATGCCTGGCAAAAAATAGTAAATTTCAATGCGAGCCGTTCTGAAACCAATCGGCAAATTACTCAAAATGCTTAACGCGCCGAGAAAATCACTTTTTGCCCACAATGAATGCCTGGCAAAAAATAGTTAATTTCAATGCAAGCCGTTCTGAAAGCAATCGGCAAATTACTCAAAATGCTCAACACGCCGAGAAAATCACTTTTGTTTCACAATGAATTTCTGGCAAAAAATAGTTAATTGTGATGCAAGCCGTTCTGAAACCAATCGGCAAATTACTCAAAATGCTTAACTCGCCGAGAAAATCACTTTTGTTCCACAATGAATGTCTGGCAAAAAATTGTTAATTTCAATGCAAGCCGCTCTGAAACCAATCGGCAAATTGCACAAAATGCTTAGCTCGCCGAGAAAATCACTTTTGTTCCACAATGAATGCCTGGCAAAAAATAGTTAATTTCAATGCAAGCCGTTCTGAAACCAATCGGCAAATTACTCAAAATGCTTAACTCGCCGAGAAAATCACTTTTGTTCCACAATGAATGTCTGGCAAAAAATACTAAATTTCAATGGGAGCCGTTCTGAAACCAATCGGCAAATTACTCAAAATGCTTAACGCGGCGAGGAAATCACTTTTGTTCCACAATGAATGCCTGGCACAAAATAGTTAATTTCAATGCAAGCCGTTCTGAAAGCAATCGGCAAATTACTCAAAATCCTTAACTAGCCGAGAAAATCACTTTTGTTCCACAATGAATGTCTGGTAAAAAATAGTAAATTTCAATGCAAGCCATTCTGAAACCGATCGGCAAATTACTTAAAATGCATAACGCGCCGAGAAAGTCACTTTTATCCCACAATGAATGCCCGGCAAAAAATAGTTAATTTTGATGCAAGCCGTTCTGAAACCAATCGGCAAATTACTCAAAATGCTTAACGCGCCGAGAAAATCACTTTTTTCCCACAATGAATGCCTGGCAAAAAATAGTAAATTTCAATGCAAGCCGTTCTGAAAGCAATCGGCAAATTACGCAAAATGCTTAACACGCCGAGAAAATTACTTCTGTTTCACAATGAATTTCTGGCAAAAAATAGTTAATTGTGATGCAAGCCGTTCTGAAACCAATCGGCAAATTACTCAAAATGCTTAACTCGCCGAGAAAATCACTTTTGTTCCACAATGAATGAATGCCTGGCACAAAATAGTTAATTTCAATGCAAGCCGTTCTGAAAGCAATCGGCAAATTACTCAAAATGCTTAACTAGCCGAGAAAATCACTTTTGTTTCACAATGAATGCCTGGCAAAAAATAGTAAATGTTGATGCAAGCCGTTCTGAAACCAACCGGCAAATTACTCAAAATGCTTAACTCGCCGAGAAAATCACTTTTGTTCCACAATGAATGTCTGGCAAAAAATAGTTAATTTCAATGCAAGCCGTTCTGAAACCAATCGGCAAATTACTCAAAATGCTTAACGCGCCGAGAAAATCACTTTTTTCCCACAATGAATGCCTCGCAAGAAGTAGTTAATTGTGATGCAAGCCGTTCTGAAACCAATCGGCAAATTACTCAAAATGCTTAACTCGCCGAGAAAATCACTTTTGTTCCACAATGAATGTCTGGAAAAAATAGTTATTTCAATGCAAGCCGTTCGGAAACCAATCGGCAAATTACTCAAAATGCTTAACGCGCCGAGAAAATCACTTTTGTTCCACAATGAATGCCTGGCACAAAATAGTTCGTTTCAATGCAAGCCGTTCTGAAAGCAATCGCCAAATTATTCAAAATGCTTAACTCGCCGAGAAAATCACTTTTGTTCCACAATGAATGCCTGGCAAAAAGTAGTTCATTTCAATGCAAGCCGTTCTGAAACCGATCGGCAAATTACACAAAATGCTTAACTCGTCGAGAAAATCACTTTTGTTCCACAATGAATGTCTGGCAAAAAATAGTAAATTTCAATACGAGCCGTTCTGAAACCAATCGGCAAATTACTCAAAATGCTTAACGCGCCGAGAACATCACTTTTGTTCCACAATGAATGCCTGGCACAAAATAGTTAATTGTGGTGCAAGCCGTTCTGAAATCAATCGGCAAATTACTCAAAATGCTTAACTCGCCGAGAAAATCACTTTTGTTCCACAATGAATGTCTGGCAAAAAATAGTTAATTTCAAAGCAAGCCGTTCTGAAACCAATCGGCAAATTACTCAAAATGCTTAACTCGCCGAGAAAATCACTTTTGTTCCACAATGAATGTCTGGCAAAAAATAGTAAATTTCAATGCGAGCCGTTCTGAAACCAATCGGCAAATTACTCAAAATGCTTAACGCGCCGAGAAAATCACTTTTTGCCCACAATGAATGCCTGGCAAAAAATAGTTAATTTCAATGCAAGCCGTTCTGAAAGCAATCGGCAAATTACTCAAAATGCTCAACACGCCGAGAAAATCACTTTTGTTTCACAATGAATTTCTGGCAAAAAATAGTTAATTGTGATGCAAGCCGTTCTGAAACCAATCGGCAAATTACTCAAAATGCTTAACTCGCCGAGAAAATCACTTTTGTTCCACAATGAATGTCTGGCAAAAAATTGTTAATTTCAATGCAAGCCGCTCTGAAACCAATCGGCAAATTGCACAAAATGCTTAGCTCGCCGAGAAAATCACTTTTGTTCCACAATGAATGTCTGGCAAAAAATAGTAAATTTCAATGCAAGCCGTTCTGAAACCGATCGGCAAATTATTCAAAATGCTTAACGCGCCGAGAAAGTCACTTTTATCCCACAATGAATGCCCGGCAAAAAAATAGTTAATTTTGATGCAAGCCGTTCTGAAACCAATCGGCAAATTACTCAACATGCTTAACTCGCCGAGAAAATCACTTTTGTTCCACAATGAATGTCTGGCAAAAAATAGTTAATTTCAAAGCAAGCCGTTCTGAAACCAATCGGCAAATTACTCAAAATGCTTAACTCGCCGAGAAAATCACTTTTGTTCCACAATGAATGTCTGGCAAAAAATAGTAAATTTCAATGCGAGCCGTTCTGAAACCAATCGGCAAATTACTCAAAATGCTTAACGCGCCGAGAAAATCACTTTTGTTTCACAATGAATTTCTGGCAAAAAATAGTTAATTGTGATGCAAGCCGTTCTGAAACCAATCGGCAAATTACTCAAAATTCTTAACTCGCCGAGAAAATCACTTTTGTTCCACAATGAATGTCTGGCAAAAAATTGTTAATTTCAATGAAAGCCGCTCTGAAACCAATCGGCAAATTGCACAAAATGCTTAACACGCCGAGAAAATCACTTCTGTTCCACAATGAATTTCTGGCAAAAAATAGTTAATTGTGATGCAAGCCGTTCTGGAACCAATCGGCAAATTACTCAAAATGCTGAACGCGCCGAGAAAATCACTTTTGTTCTACAACGAATGTCTGGCACAAAATAGTTAGTTTCAATGCAAGCCGTTCTGAAAGCAATCGGCAAATTACTCAAAATGCTTAACTCGCCGAGAAAATAACTTTTGTTCCACAATGAATGTCTGGCAAAAAATAGTAGATTTCAATGCAAGCAGTTCTGAAACCAATCCGCAAATTACTCAAAATGCTGAACTCGCCGAGAAAATCACTTTTGTTCCACAATGAATGCCTGGCAAAAAATAGTTAATTGTGGTGCAAGCCGTTCTGAAACCAATCGGCAAATTACTCAAAATGCTTAACTCGCCGAGAAAATCACTTTTGTTCCACAATGAATGTCTGGCAAAAAATAGTTAATTTCAAAGCAAGCCGTTTTGAAACCAATCGTCAAATTACTCAAAATGCTTAACTCGCCGAGAAAATCACTTTTGTTCCACAATGAATGTCTGGCAAAAAATGGTAAATTTCAATGCGAGCCGTTCTGAAACCAATCGGCAAATTACTCAAAATGCTTAACGCGCCGAGAAAATCACTTTTGTTCCACAATGAATGTCTGGCAAAAAATAGTAAATTTCAATGCAAGCCGTTCTGAAACCGATCGGCAAATTACTCAAAATGCTTAACGCGCCGAGAAAATCACTTTTTGCCCACAATGAATGCCAGGCAAAAAAGAGTTAATTGTGATGCAAGCCGTTCTGAAACCAATCGGCAAATTACTCAAAATGCTTAACGCGCCAAGAAAATCACTTTTTTCCCACAATGAATGCCTGGCAAAAGAAAGTTAATTGTGATGCAAGCCGTTCTGAAACCAATCGGCAAATTACTCAAAATGCTTAACTCGCCGAGAAAATCACTTTTGTTCCACAATGAATGCCTAGCAAAAAATAGTTAATTTCAATGCAAGCCGTTCTGAAACCAATCGGCAAATTACTCAAAATGCTTAACGCGCCGAGAAAATCACTTTTTTCCCCCAATGAATGCCTGGCAAAAAATAGTAAATTTCAATGGGAGCCGTTCTGAAACCAATCGGCAAATTACTCAAAATGCTTAACGCGGCGAGGAAATCACTTTTGTTCCACAATGAATGCCTGGCACAAAATAGTTAATTTCAATGCAAGCCGTTCTGAAAGCAATCGGCAAATTACTCAAAATGCTTAACTAGCCGAGAAAATCACTTTTGTTCCACAATGAATGTCTGGCACAAAATAGTTAATTTTGATGCAAGCCGTTCTGAAACAGATCGGCAAATTACTCAAAATGCTTAACGCGCCGACAAAATCACTTTTATCCCACAATGAATGCCCGGCAAAAAATAGTTAATTTTGATGCAAGCCGTTCTGAAACCAATCGGCAAATTACACAAAATGCTTAACGCGCCGAGAAAATCACTTTTTTCCCACAATGAATGCCTGGCAAAAAATAGTAAATTTCAATGCAAGCCGTTCTGAAACCAATCGGCAAATTTCTCAAAATGCTTAACACGCCGAGAAAATCACTTTTGTTTCACAATGAATTTCTGGCAAAAAATAGTTAATTGTGATGCAAGCCGTTCTGAAACCAATCGGCAAATTACTCAAAATGCTTAACTCGCCGAGAAAATCACTTTTGATCCACAATGAATGTCTGGCAAAAAATTGTTAATTTCAATGCAAGCCGCTCTGAAACCAATCGGCAAATTGCTCAAAATGCTTAGCTCGCCGAGAAAATCACTTTTGTTCCACAATGAATGTCTGGCAAAAAGTAGTTCATTTTGATGCAAGCCGTTCTGAAACCAATCGGCAAATTACAAAAAATGCTTAAATCGCCGAGAAAATCACTTTTGTTCCACAATGAATGTCTGGCAAAAAATAGTAAATTTCAATGCAAGCAGTTCTGAAACCAATCAGCAAATTACTCAAAATGCTTAACTCGCCGAGAAAATCACTTTTGTTCCACAATGAATGTCTGGCAAAAAATAGTAAATTTCAATGCAAGCCGTTCTGAAACCAATCGGCAAATTACTCAAAATGCTTAACTCGCCGAGAAAATCACTTTTGTTCCACAATGAATGTCTGGCAAAAAATACTAAATTTCAATGGGAGCCGTTCTGAAACCAATCGGCAAATTACTCAAAATGCTTAACGCGGCGAGGAAATCACTTTTGTTCCACAATGAATGCCTGGCACAAAATAGTTAATTTCAATGCAAGCCGTTCTGAAAGCAATCGGCAAATTACTCAAAATGCTTAACTCGCCGAGAAAATCACTTTTGTTCCACAATGAATGTCTGGAAAAAATAGTTAATTTCAATGCAAGCCGTTCTGAAACCAATCGGCAAATTACTCAAAATGCTTAACTCGCCGAGAAAATCACTTTTGTTCCACAATGAATGTCTGGCAAAAAATACTAAATTTCAATGGGAGCCGTTCTGAAACCAATCGGCAAATTACTCAAAATGCTTAACGCGGCGAGGAAATCACTTTTGTTCCACAATGAATGCCTGGCACAAAATAGTTAATTTCAATGCAAGCCGTTCTGAAAGCAATCGGCAAATTACTCAAAATGCTTAACTCGCCGAGAAAATCACTTTTGTTCCACAATGAATGTCTGGAAAAAATAGTTAATTTCAATGCAAGCCGTTCTGAAACCAATCGGCAAATTACTCAAAATGCTTAACTCGCCGAGAAAATCACTTTTGTTCCACAATGAATGTCTGGCAAAAAATTGTTAATTTCAATGCAAGCCGCTCTGAAACCAATCGGCAAATTGCACAAAATGCTTAGCTCGCCGAGAAAATCACTTTTGTTCCACAATGAATGTCTGGCAAAAAATAGTAAATTTCAATGCAAGCCGTTCTGAAACCGATCGGCAAATTATTCAAAATGCTTAAGGCGCCGAGAAAGTCACTTTTATCCCACAATGAATGCCCGGCAAAAAATAGTTAATTTTGATGCAAGCCGTTCTGAAACCAATCGGCAAATTACTCAACATGCTTAACTCGCCGAGAAAATCACTTTTGTTCCACAATGAATGTCTGGCAAAAAATAGTTAATTTCAAAGCAAGCCGTTCTGAAACCAATCGGCAAATTACTCAAAATGCTTAACTCGCCGAGAAAATCAATTTTGTTCCACAATGAATGTCTGGCAAAAAATAGTAAATTTCAATGCGAGCCGTTCTGAAACCAATCGGCAAATTACTCAAAATGCTTAACGCGCCGAGAAAATCACTTTTGTTTCACAATGAATTTCTGGCAAAAAATAGTTAATTGTGATGCAAGCCGTTCTGAAACCAATCGGCAAATTACTCAAAATTCTTAACTCGCCGAGAAAATCACTTTTGTTCCACAATGAATGTCTGGCAAAAAATTGTTAATTTCAATGAAAGCCGCTCTGAAACCAATCGGCAAATTGCACAAAATGCTTAACACGCCGAGAAAATCACTTCTGTTCCACAATGAATTTCTGGCAAAAAATAGTTAATTGTGATGCAAGCCGTTCTGGAACCAATCGGCAAATTACTCAAAATGCTGAACGCGCCGAGAAAATCACTTTTGTTCTACAACGAATGCCTGGCACAAAATAGTTAGTTTCAATGCAAGCCGTTCTGAAAGCAATCGGCAAATTACTCAAAATGCTTAACTCGCCGAGAAAATAACTTTTGTTCCACAATGAATGTCTGGCAAAAAATAGTAGATTTCAATGCAAGCAGTTCTGAAACCAATCCGCAAATTACTCAAAATGCTGAACTCGCCGAGAAAATCACTTTTGTTCCACAATGAATGCCTGGCAAAAAATAGTTAATTGTGGTGCAAGCCGTTCTGAAACCAATCGGCAAATTACTCAAAATGCTTAACTCGCCGAGAAAATCACTTTTGTTCCACAATGAATGTCTGGCAAAAAATAGTTAATTTCAAAGCAAGCCGTTCTGAAACCAATCGTCAAATTACTCAAAATGCTTAACTCGCCGAGAAAATCACTTTTGTTCCACAATGAATGTCTGGCAAAAAATGGTAAATTTCAATGCGAGCCGTTCTGAAACCAATCGGCAAATTACTCAAAATGCTTAACGCGCCGAGAAAATCACTTTTGTTCCACAATGAATGTCTGGCAAAAAATAGTAAATTTCAATGCAAGCCGTTCTGAAACCGATCGGCAAATTACTCAAAATGCTTAACGCGCCGAGAAAATCACTTTTTGCCCACAATGAATGCCAGGCAAAAAAGAGTTAATTGTGATGCAAGCCGTTCTGAAACCAATCGGCAAATTACTCAAAATGCTTAACGCGCCGAGAAAATCACTTTTTTCCCACAATGAATGCCTGGCAAAAGAAAGTTAATTGTGATGCAAGCCGTTCTGAAACCAATCGGCAAATTACTCAAAATGCTTAACTCGCCGAGAAAATCACTTTTGTTCCACAATGAATGCCTAGCAAAAAATAGTTAATTTCAATGCAAGCCGTTCTGAAACCAATCGGCAAATTACTCAAAATGCTTAACGCGCCGAGAAAATCACTTTTTTCCCCCAATGAATGCCTGGCAAAAAATAGTAAATTTCAATGGGAGCCGTTCTGAAACCAATCGGCAAATTACTCAAAATGCTTAACGCGGCGAGGAAATCACTTTTGTTCCACAATGAATGCCTGGCACAAAATAGTTAATTTCAATGCAAGCCGTTCTGAAAGCAATCGGCAAATTACTCAAAATGCTTAACTAGCCGAGAAAATCACTTTTGTTCCACAATGAATGTCTGGCACAAAATAGTTAATTTTGATGCAAGCCGTTCTGAAACAGATCGGCAAATTACTCAAAATGCTTAACGCGCCGAGAAAATCACTTTTTTCCACAATGAATGCCTGGCAAAAAATAGTAAATTTCAATGCAAGCCGTTCTGAAAGCAATCGGCAAATTTCTCAAAATGCTTAACACGCCGAGAAAATCACTTTTGTTTCACAATGAATTTCTGGCAAAAAATAGTTAATTGTGATGCAAGCCGTTCTGAAACCAATCGGCAAATTACTCAAAATGCTTAACTCGCCGAGAAAATCATTTTGATCCACAATGAATGTCTGGCAAAAAATTGTTAATTTCAATGCAAGCCGCTCTGAAACCAATCGGCAAATTGCTCAAAATGCTTAGCTCGCCGAGAAAATCACTTTTGTTCCACAATGAATGTCTGGCAAAAAGTAGTTCATTTTGATGCAAGCCGTTCTGAAACCAATCGGCAAATTACAAAAAATGCTTAAATCGCCGAGAAAATCACTTTTGTTCCACAATGAATGTCTGGCAAAAAATAGTAAATTTCAATGCAAGCAGTTCTGAAACCAATCAGCAAATTACTCAAAATGCTTAACTCGCCGAGAAAATCACTTTTGTTCCACAATGAATGTCTGGCAAAAAATAGTAAATTTCAATGCAAGCCGTTCTGAAACCGATCGGCAAATTACACAAAATGCTTAACTCGTCGAGAAAATCACTTTTGTTCCACAATGAATGTCTGGCAAAAAATAGTAAATTTCAATGCGAGCCGTTCTGAAACCAATCGGCAAATTACTCCAAATGCTTAACGCGCCGAGAACATCACTTTTGTTCCACAATGAATGCCTGGCACAAAATAGTTAATTTCAATGCAAGCCGTTCTGAAAACAATCGGCAAATCACTCAAAATGCTGAACTCGCCGAGAAAATCACTTTTGTTCCACAATGAATGTCTGGCAAAAAATAGTAAATTTCAATGCGAGCCGTTCTGAAACCAATCGGCAAATTACTCAAAATGCTTAACGCGCCGAGAAAAACACTTTTCTTCCACAATAAATGTCTGGCAAAAAATAGTAAATTTCAATGCAAGCCGTTCTGAAACCGATCGGCAAATTACTCAAAATGCTTAACGCGCCGAGAAAATCACTTTTTTCCCACAATGAATGCCTGGCAAAAAATAGTTAATTGTGATGCAAGCCGTTCTGAAACCAATCGGCAAATTACTCAAAATGCTTTACGCGCCGAGAAAATGACTTTTTTTCCACACAATGAATGCCTGGCAAAAGAAAGTTAATTGTGATGCAAGCCGTTCTGAAACCAATCGGCAAATTACTCAAAATGCTTAACTCGCCGAGAAAATCACTTTTGTTCCACAATGAATTTCTGGCAAAAAATAGTTAATTGTGATGCAAGCCGTTCTGAAACCAATCGGCAAATCACTCAAAATGCTGAACTCGCCGAGAAAATCACTTTTGTTCCACAATGAATGTCTGGCAAAAAATAGTAAATTTCAATGCGAGCCGTTCTGAAACCAATCGGCAAATTACTCAAAATGCTTAACGCGCCGAGAAAAACACTTTTCTTCCACAATGAATGTCTGGCAAAAAATAGTAAATTTCAATGCAAGCCGTTCTGAAACTGATCGGCAAATTACTCAAAATGCTTAACGCGCCGAGAAAATCACTTTTTTCCCACAATGAATGCCTGGCAAAAAATAGTTAATTGTGATGCAAGCCGTTCTGAAACCAATCGGCAAATTACTCAAAATGCTTTACGCGCCGAGAAAATGACTTTTTTTCCCCACAATGAATGCCTGGCAAAAGAAAGTTAATTGTGATGCAAGCCGTTCTGAAACCAATCGGCAAATTACTCAAAATGCTTAACTCGCCGAGAAAATCACTTTTGTTCCACAATGAATGCCTGGCAAAAAATAGTTAATTTCAATGCAAGCCGTTCTGAAACCAATCGGCAAATTACTCAAAATGCTTAACTCGCCGAGAAAATCACTTTTGTTCCACAATGAATGTCTGGCAAAAAATACTAAATTTCAATGGGAGCCGTTCTGAAACCAATCGGCAAATTACTCAAAATGCTTAACGCGGCGAGGAAATCACTTTTGTTCCACAATGAATGCCTGGCACAAAATAGTTAATTTCAATGCAAGCCGTTCTGAAAGCAATCGGCAAATTACTCAAAATGCTTAACTCGCCGAGAAAATCACTTTTGTTCCACAATGAATGTCTGGAAAAAATAGTTAATTTCAATGCAAGCCGTTCTGAAACCAATCGGCAAATTACTCAAAATGCTTAACTCGTCGAGAAAATCACTTTTGTTCCACAATGAATGTCTGGCAAAAAATAGTAAATTTCAATGCAAGCCGTTCTGAAACCGATCGGCAAATTATTCAAAATGCTTAACGCGCCGAGAAAGTCACTTTTATCCCACAATGAATGCCCGGCAAAAAATAGTTAATTTTGATGCAAGCCGTTCTGAAACCAATCGGCAAATTACTCAACATGCTTAACTCGCCGAGAAAATCACTTTTGTTCCACAATGAATGTCTGGCAAAAAATAGTTAATTTCAAAGCAAGCCGTTCTGAAACCAATCGGAAAATTACTCAAAATTTTTAACTCGCCGAGAAAATCACTTTTGTTCCACAATGAATGTCTGGCAAAAAATAGTAAATTTCAATGCGAGCCGTTCTGAAACCAATCGGCAAATTACTCAAAATGCTTAACGCGCCTAGAAAATCACTTTTGTTTCACAATGAATTTCTGGCAAAAAATAGTTAATTGTGATGCAAGCCGTTCTGAAACCAATCGGCAAATTACTCAAAATTCTTAACTCGCCGAGAAAATCACTTTTGTTCCACAATGAATGTCTGGCAAAAAATTGTTAATTTCAATGAAAGCCGCTCTGAAACCAATCGGCAAATTGCACAAAATGCTTAGCTCGCCGAGAAAATCACTTTTGTTCCACAATGAATGTCTGGCAAAAAATAGTAAATTTCAATGCAAGCCGTTCTGAAACCGATCGGCAAATTATTCAAAATGCTTAACGCGCCGAGAAAATCACTTTTTGCCCACAATGAATGCCAGGCAAAAAAGAGTTAATTGTGATGCAAGCCGTTCTGAAACCAATCGGCAAATTACTCAAAATGCTTAACGCGCCGAGAAAATCACTTTTTTCCCACAATGAATGCCTGGCAAAAGAAAGTTAATTGTGATGCAAGCCGTTCTGAAACCAATCGGCAAATTACTCAAAATGCTTAACTCGCCGAGAAAATCACTTTTGTTCCACAATGAATGCCTGGCACAAAATAGTTAATTTCAATGCAAGCCGTTCTGAAACCAATCGGCAAATTACTCAAAATGCTTAACTAGCCGAGAAAATCACTTTTGTTCCACAATGAATGTCTGGCACAAAATAGTTAATTTTGATGCAAGCCGTTCTGAAACAGATCGGCAAATTACTCAAAATGCTTAACGCGCCGACAAAATCACTTTTATCCCACAATGAATGCCCGGCAAAAAATAGTTAATTTTGATGCAAGCCGTTCTGAAACCAATCGGCAAATTACACAAAATGCTTAACGCGCCGAGAAAATCACTTTTTTCCCACAATGAATGCCTGGCAAAAAATAGTAAATTTCAATGCAAGCCGTTCTGAAAGCAATCGGCAAATTTCTCAAAATGCTTAACACGCCGAGAAAATCACTTTTGTTTCACAATGAATTTCTGGCAAAAAATAGTTAATTGTGATGCAAGCCGTTCTGAAACCAATCGGCAAATTACTCAAAATGCTTAACTCGCCGAGAAAATCACTTTTGATCCACAATGAATGTCTGGCAAAAAATTGTTAATTTCAATGCAAGCCGCTCTGAAACCAATCGGCAAATTGCTCAAAATGCTTAGCTCGCCGAGAAAATCACTTTTGTTCCACAATGAATGTCTGGCAAAAAGTAGTTAATTTTGATGCAAGCCGTTCTGAAACCAATCGGCAAATTACAAAAAATGCTTAAATCGCCGAGAAAATCACTTTTGTTCCACAATGAATGTCTGGCAAAAAATAGTAAATTTCAATGCAAGCAGTTCTGAAACCAATCGGCAAATTACTCAAAATGCTGAACTCGCCGAGAAAATCACTTTTGTTCCACAATGAATGCCTGGCAAAAAATAGTTAATTGTGATGCAAGCCGTTCTGAAACCAATCAGCAAATTACTCAAAATGCTTAACTCGCCGAGAAAATCACTTTTGTTCCACAATGAATGTCTGGCAAAAAATAGTAAATTTCAATGCAAGCCGTTCTGAAACCGATCGGCAAATTACACAAAATGCTTAACTCGTCGAGAAAATCACTTTTGTTCCACAATGAATGTCTGGCAAAAAATAGTAAATTTCAATGCGAGCCGTTCTGAAACCAATCGGCAAATTACTCAAAATGCTTAACGCGCCGAAAACATCACTTTTGTTCCACAATGAATGCCTGGCACAAAATAGTTAATTTCAATGCAAGCCGTTCTGAAAACAATCGGCAAATCACTCAAAATGCTGAACTCGCCGAGAAAATCACTTTTGTTCCACAATGAATGTCTGGCAAAAAGTAGTTCATTTTGATGCAAGCCGTTCTGAAACCAATCGGCAAATTACTCAAAATGCTTAACTCGCCAAAAAATCACTTTTGTTCCACAATGAATGTCTGGCAAAAAATAGTTTATTTCAAAGCAAGCCGTTCTGAAACCAATCGGCAAATTACTCAAAATGCTTAACGCGCCGAGAAAAACACTTTTCTTCCACAATGAATGTCTGGCAAAAAATAGTAAATTTCAATGCAAGCCGTTCTGAAACCGATCGGCAAATTACTCAAAATGCTTAACGCGCCGAGAAAATCACTTTTTTCCCACAATGAATGCCTGGCAAAAAATAGTTAATTGTGATGCAAGCCGTTCTGAAACCAATCGGCAAATTACTCAAAATGCTTAACGCGCCGAGAAAATCACTTTTTTTCCCACAATGAATGCCTGGCAAAAGAAAGTTAATTGTGATGCAAGCCGTTCTGAAACCAATCGGCAAATTACTCAAAATGCTTAACTCTCCGAGAAAATCACTTTTGTTCCACAATGAATGCCTGGCAAAAAATAGTTAATTTCAATGCAAGCCGTTCTGAAACCAATCGGCAAATTACTCAAAATGCTTAACTCGCCGAGAAAATCACTTTTGTTCCACAATGAATGTCTGGCAAAAAATACTAAATTTCAATGGGAGCCGTTCTGAAACCAATCGGCAAATTACTCAAAATGCTTAACGCGGCGAGGAAATCACTTTTGTTCCACAATGAATGCCTGGCACAAAATAGTTAATTTCAATGCAAGCCGTTCTGAAAGCAATCGGCAAATTACTCAAAATGCTTAACTCGCCGAGAAAATCACTTTTGTTCCACAATGAATGTCTGGAAAAAATAGTTAATTTCAATGCAAGCCGTTCTGAAACCAATCGGCAAATTACTCAAAATGCTTAACTCGTCGAGAAAATCACTTTTGTTCCACAATGAATGTCTGGCAAAAAATAGTAAATTTCAATGCTAGCCGTTCTGGAACCAATCGGCAAATTACTCAAAATGCTTAACGCGCCGAGAAAATCACTTTTGTTCTACAACGAATGCCTGGCACAAAATAGTTAGTTTCAATGCAAGCCGTTCTGAAGCAATCGGCAAATTACTCAAAATGCTTAACTCGCCGAGAAAATCACTTTTGTTCCACAATGAATGTCTGGCAAAAAATAGTAGATTTCAATGCAAGCAGTTCTGAAACCAATCGGCAAATTACTAAAAATGCTGAACTCGCCGAGAAAATCACTTTTGTTCCACAATGAATGTCTGGCAAAAAATAGTAGATTTCAATGCAAGCAGTTCTGAAACCAATCGGCAAATTACTAAAAATGCTGAACTCGCCGAGAAAATCACTTTTGTTCCACAATGAATGCCTGGCAAAAAATAGTTAATTGTGGTGCAAGCCGTTCTGAAACCAATCGGCAAATTACTCAAAATGCTTAACGCGCCGAGAAAATCACTTTTTTCCCCCAATGAATGCCTGGCAAAAAATAGTAAATTTCAATGGGAGCCGTTCTGAAACCAATCGGCAAATTACTCAAAATGCTTAACGCGGCGAGGAAATCACTTTTGTTCCACAATGAATGCCTGGCACAAAATAGTTAATTTCAATGCAAGCCGTTCTGAAAGCAATCGGCAAATTACTCAAAATGCTTAACTAGCCGAGAAAATCACTTTTGTTCCACAATGAATGTCTGGCACAAAATAGTTAATTTTGATGCAAGCCGTTCTGAAACAGATCGGCAAATTACTCAAAATGCTTAACGCGCCGACAAAATCACTTTTATCCCACAATGAATGCCCGGCAAAAAATAGTTAATTTTGATGCAAGCCGTTCTGAAACCAATCGGCAAATTACACAAAATGCTTAACGCGCCGAGAAAATCACTTTTTTCCCACAATGAATGCCTGGCAAAAAATAGTAAATTTCAATGCAAGCCGTTCTGAAAGCAATCGGCAAATTTCTCAAAATGCTTAACACGCCGAGAAAATCACT
Organism: Scyliorhinus torazame; assembly: GCF_047496885.1. NCBI lineage: Eukaryota > Metazoa > Chordata > Chondrichthyes > Carcharhiniformes > Scyliorhinidae > Scyliorhinus > Scyliorhinus torazame. Next base: position 449,982 of record NW_027307800.1, on the reverse strand, counting down.
TTTGTTTCACAATGAATTTCTGGCAAAAAATAGTTAATTGTGATGCAAGCCGTTCTGAAACCAATCGGCAAATTACTCAAAATGCTTAACTCGCCGAGAAAATCACTTTTGATCCACAATGAATGTCTGGCAAAAAATTGTTAATTTCAATGCAAGCCGTTCTGAAACCGATCGGCAAATTACTCAAAATGCTTAACGCGCCGAGAAAATCGCTTTTTGCCCACAATGAATGCCAGGCAAAAAAGAGTTAATTGTGATGCAAGCCGTTCTGAAACCAATCGGCAAATTACTCAAAATGCTTAACGCGCCGAGAAAATCACTTTTTTTCCCACAATGAATGCCTGGCAAAAGAAAGTTAATTGTGATGCAAGCCGTTCTGAAACCAATCGGCAAATTACTCAAAATGCTTAACTCGCCGAGAAAATCACTTTTGTTCCACAATGAATGCCTGGCAAAAAATAGTTAATTTCAATGCAAGCCGTTCTGAAACCAATCGGCAAATTACTCAAAATGCTTAACTCGCCGAGAAAATCACTTTTGTTCCACAATAAATGTCTGGCAAAAAATAGTAAATTTCAATGCAAGCCGTTCTGAAACCGATCGGCAAATTACTCAAAATGCTTAACGCGCCGAGAAAATCACTTTTTTCCCACAATGAATGCCTGGCAAAAAATAGTTAATTGTGATGCAAGCCGTTCTGAAACCAATCGGCAAATTACTCAAAATGCTTTACGCGCCGAGAAAATGACTTTTTTTCCACACAATGAATGCCTGGCAAAAGAAAGTTAATTGTGATGCAAGCCGTTCTGAAACCAATCGGCAAATTACTCAAAATGCTTAACTCGCCGAGAAAATCACTTTTGTTCCACAATGAATTTCTGGCAAAAAATAGTTAATTGTGATGCAAGCCGTTCTGAAACCAATCGGCAAATCACTCAAAATGCTGAACTCGCCGAGAAAATCACTTTTGTTCCACAATGAATGTCTGGCAAAAAATAGTAAATTTCAATGCGAGCCGTTCTGAAACCAATCGGCAAATTACTCAAAATGCTTAACGCGCCGAGAAAAACACTTTTCTTCCACAATGAATGTCTGGCAAAAAATAGTAAATTTCAATGCAAGCCGTTCTGAAACTGATCGGCAAATTACTCAAAATGCTTAACGCGCCGAGAAAATCACTTTTTTCCCACAATGAATGCCTGGCAAAAAATAGTTAATTGTGATGCAAGCCGTTCTGAAACCAATCGGCAAATTACTCAAAATGCTTTACGCGCCGAGAAAATGACTTTTTTTCCCCACAATGAATGCCTGGCAAAAGAAAGTTAATTGTGATGCAAGCCGTTCTGAAACCAATCGGCAAATTACTCAAAATGCTTAACTCGCCGAGAAAATCACTTTTGTTCCACAATGAATGCCTGGCAAAAAATAGTTAATTTCAATGCAAGCCGTTCTGAAACCAATCGGCAAATTACTCAAAATGCTTAACTCGCCGAGAAAATCACTTTTGTTCCACAATGAATGTCTGGCAAAAAATACTAAATTTCAATGGGAGCCGTTCTGAAACCAATCGGCAAATTACTCAAAATGCTTAACGCGGCGAGGAAATCACTTTTGTTCCACAATGAATGCCTGGCACAAAATAGTTAATTTCAATGCAAGCCGTTCTGAAAGCAATCGGCAAATTACTCAAAATGCTTAACTCGCCGAGAAAATCACTTTTGTTCCACAATGAATGTCTGGAAAAAATAGTTAATTTCAATGCAAGCCGTTCTGAAACCAATCGGCAAATTACTCAAAATGCTTAACTCGTCGAGAAAATCACTTTTGTTCCACAATGAATGTCTGGCAAAAAATAGTAAATTTCAATGCAAGCCGTTCTGAAACCGATCGGCAAATTATTCAAAATGCTTAACGCGCCGAGAAAGTCACTTTTATCCCACAATGAATGCCCGGCAAAAAATAGTTAATTTTGATGCAAGCCGTTCTGAAACCAATCGGCAAATTACTCAACATGCTTAACTCGCCGAGAAAATCACTTTTGTTCCACAATGAATGTCTGGCAAAAAATAGTTAATTTCAAAGCAAGCCGTTCTGAAACCAATCGGAAAATTACTCAAAATTTTTAACTCGCCGAGAAAATCACTTTTGTTCCACAATGAATGTCTGGCAAAAAATAGTAAATTTCAATGCGAGCCGTTCTGAAACCAATCGGCAAATTACTCAAAATGCTTAACGCGCCTAGAAAATCACTTTTGTTTCACAATGAATTTCTGGCAAAAAATAGTTAATTGTGATGCAAGCCGTTCTGAAACCAATCGGCAAATTACTCAAAATTGTTAACTCGCCGAGAAAATCACTTTTGTTCCACAATGAATGTCTGGCAAAAAATTGTTAATTTCAATGAAAGCCGCTCTGAAACCAATCGGCAAATTGCACAAAATGCTTAGCTCGCCGAGAAAATCACTTTTGTTCCACAATGAATGTCTGGCAAAAAATAGTAAATTTCAATGCAAGCCGTTCTGAAACCGATCGGCAAATTATTCAAAATGCTTAACGCGCCGAGAAAATCACTTTTTGCCCACAATGAATGCCAGGCAAAAAAGAGTTAATTGTGATGCAAGCCGTTCTGAAACCAATCGGCAAATTACTCAAAATGCTTAACGCGCCGAGAAAATCACTTTTTTCCCACAATGAATGCCTGGCAAAAGAAAGTTAATTGTGATGCAAGCCGTTCTGAAACCAATCGGCAAATTACTCAAAATGCTTAACTCGCCGAGAAAATCACTTTTGTTCCACAATGAATGCCTGGCACAAAATAGTTAATTTCAATGCAAGCCGTTCTGAAACCAATCGGCAAATTACTCAAAATGCTTAACTAGCCGAGAAAATCACTTTTGTTCCACAATGAATGTCTGGCACAAAATAGTTAATTTTGATGCAAGCCGTTCTGAAACAGATCGGCAAATTACTCAAAATGCTTAACGCGCCGACAAAATCACTTTTATCCCACAATGAATGCCCGGCAAAAAATAGTTAATTTTGATGCAAGCCGTTCTGAAACCAATCGGCAAATTACACAAAATGCTTAACGCGCCGAGAAAATCACTTTTTTCCCACAATGAATGCCTGGCAAAAAATAGTAAATTTCAATGCAAGCCGTTCTGAAAGCAATCGGCAAATTTCTCAAAATGCTTAACACGCCGAGAAAATCACTTTTGTTTCACAATGAATTTCTGGCAAAAAATAGTTAATTGTGATGCAAGCCGTTCTGAAACCAATCGGCAAATTACTCAAAATGCTTAACTCGCCGAGAAAATCACTTTTGATCCACAATGAATGTCTGGCAAAAAATTGTTAATTTCAATGCAAGCCGCTCTGAAACCAATCGGCAAATTGCTCAAAATGCTTAGCTCGCCGAGAAAATCACTTTTGTTCCACAATGAATGTCTGGCAAAAAGTAGTTCATTTTGATGCAAGCCGTTCTGAAACCAATCGGCAAATTACAAAAAATGCTTAAATCGCCGAGAAAATCACTTTTGTTCCACAATGAATGTCTGGCAAAAAATAGTAAATTTCAATGCAAGCAGTTCTGAAACCAATCGGCAAATTACTCAAAATGCTGAACTCGCCGAGAAAATCACTTTTGTTCCACAATGAATGCCTGGCAAAAAATAGTTAATTGTGATGCAAGCCGTTCTGAAACCAATCAGCAAATTACTCAAAATGCTTAACTCGCCGAGAAAATCACTTTTGTTCCACAATGAATGTCTGGCAAAAAATAGTAAATTTCAATGCAAGCCGTTCTGAAACCGATCGGCAAATTACACAAAATGCTTAACTCGTCGAGAAAATCACTTTTGTTCCACAATGAATGTCTGGCAAAAAATAGTAAATTTCAATGCGAGCCGTTCTGAAACCAATCGGCAAATTACTCAAAATGCTTAACGCGCCGAAAACATCACTTTTGTTCCACAATGAATGCCTGGCACAAAATAGTTAATTTCAATGCAAGCCGTTCTGAAAACAATCGGCAAATCACTCAAAATGCTGAACTCGCCGAGAAAATCACTTTTGTTCCACAATGAATGTCTGGCAAAAAGTAGTTCATTTTGATGCAAGCCGTTCTGAAACCAATCGGCAAATTACTCAAAATGCTTAACTCGCCAAAAAATCACTTTTGTTCCACAATGAATGTCTGGCAAAAAATAGTTTATTTCAAAGCAAGCCGTTCTGAAACCAATCGGCAAATTACTCAAAATGCTTAACGCGCCGAGAAAAACACTTTTCTTCCACAATGAATGTCTGGCAAAAAATAGTAAATTTCAATGCAAGCCGTTCTGAAACCGATCGGCAAATTACTCAAAATGCTTAACGCGCCGAGAAAATCACTTTTTTCCCACAATGAATGCCTGGCAAAAAATAGTTAATTGTGATGCAAGCCGTTCTGAAACCAATCGGCAAATTACTCAAAATGCTTAACGCGCCGAGAAAATCACTTTTTTTCCCACAATGAATGCCTGGCAAAAGAAAGTTAATTGTGATGCAAGCCGTTCTGAAACCAATCGGCAAATTACTCAAAATGCTTAACTCTCCGAGAAAATCACTTTTGTTCCACAATGAATGCCTGGCAAAAAATAGTTAATTTCAATGCAAGCCGTTCTGAAACCAATCGGCAAATTACTCAAAATGCTTAACTCGCCGAGAAAATCACTTTTGTTCCACAATGAATGTCTGGCAAAAAATACTAAATTTCAATGGGAGCCGTTCTGAAACCAATCGGCAAATTACTCAAAATGCTTAACGCGGCGAGGAAATCACTTTTGTTCCACAATGAATGCCTGGCACAAAATAGTTAATTTCAATGCAAGCCGTTCTGAAAGCAATCGGCAAATTACTCAAAATGCTTAACTCGCCGAGAAAATCACTTTTGTTCCACAATGAATGTCTGGAAAAAATAGTTAATTTCAATGCAAGCCGTTCTGAAACCAATCGGCAAATTACTCAAAATGCTTAACTCGTCGAGAAAATCACTTTTGTTCCACAATGAATGTCTGGCAAAAAATAGTAAATTTCAATGCTAGCCGTTCTGGAACCAATCGGCAAATTACTCAAAATGCTTAACGCGCCGAGAAAATCACTTTTGTTCTACAACGAATGCCTGGCACAAAATAGTTAGTTTCAATGCAAGCCGTTCTGAAGCAATCGGCAAATTACTCAAAATGCTTAACTCGCCGAGAAAATCACTTTTGTTCCACAATGAATGTCTGGCAAAAAATAGTAGATTTCAATGCAAGCAGTTCTGAAACCAATCGGCAAATTACTAAAAATGCTGAACTCGCCGAGAAAATCACTTTTGTTCCACAATGAATGTCTGGCAAAAAATAGTAGATTTCAATGCAAGCAGTTCTGAAACCAATCGGCAAATTACTAAAAATGCTGAACTCGCCGAGAAAATCACTTTTGTTCCACAATGAATGCCTGGCAAAAAATAGTTAATTGTGGTGCAAGCCGTTCTGAAACCAATCGGCAAATTACTCAAAATGCTTAACGCGCCGAGAAAATCACTTTTTTCCCCCAATGAATGCCTGGCAAAAAATAGTAAATTTCAATGGGAGCCGTTCTGAAACCAATCGGCAAATTACTCAAAATGCTTAACGCGGCGAGGAAATCACTTTTGTTCCACAATGAATGCCTGGCACAAAATAGTTAATTTCAATGCAAGCCGTTCTGAAAGCAATCGGCAAATTACTCAAAATGCTTAACTAGCCGAGAAAATCACTTTTGTTCCACAATGAATGTCTGGCACAAAATAGTTAATTTTGATGCAAGCCGTTCTGAAACAGATCGGCAAATTACTCAAAATGCTTAACGCGCCGACAAAATCACTTTTATCCCACAATGAATGCCCGGCAAAAAATAGTTAATTTTGATGCAAGCCGTTCTGAAACCAATCGGCAAATTACACAAAATGCTTAACGCGCCGAGAAAATCACTTTTTTCCCACAATGAACGCCTGGCAAAAAATAGTAAATTTCAATGCAAGCCGTTCTGAAAGCAATCGGCAAATTTCTCAAAATGCTTAACACGCCGAGAAAATCACTTTTGTTTCACAATGAATTTCTGGCAAAAAATAGTTAATTGTGATGCAAGCCGTTCTGAAACCAATCGGCAAATTACTCAAAATGCTTAACTCGCCGAGAAAATCACTTTTGATCCACAATGAATGTCTGGCAAAAAATTGTTAATTTCAATGCAAGCCGTTCTGAAACCGATCGGCATCTTACTCAAAATGCTTAACGCGCCGAGAAAATCGCTTTTTGCCCACAATGAATGCCAGGCAAAAAAGAGTTAATTGTGATGCAAGCCGTTCTGAAACCAATCGGCAAATTACTCAAAATGCTTAACGCGCCGAGAAAATCACTTTTTTTCCCACAATGAATGCCTGGCAAAAGAAAGTTAATTGTGATGCAAGCCGTTCTGAAACCAATCGGCAAATTACTCAAAATGCTTAACTCGCCGAGAAAATCACTTTTGTTCCACAATGAATGCCTGGCAAAAAATAGTTAATTTCAATGCAAGCCGTTCTGAAACCAATCGGCAAATTACTCAAAATGCTTAACTCGCCGAGAAAATCACTTTTGTTCCACAATGAATGTCTGGCAAAAAATACTAAATTTCAATGGGAGCCGTTCTGAAACCAATCGGCAAATTACTCAAAATGCTTAACGCGGCGAGGAAATCACTTTTGTTCCACAATGAATGCCTGGCACAAAATAGTTAATTTCAATGCAAGCCGTTCTGAAAGCAATCGGCAAATTACTCAAAATGCTTAACTCGCCGAGAAAATCACTTTTGTTCCACAATGAATGTCTGGAAAAAATAGTTAATTTCAATGCAAGCCGTTCTGAAACCAATCGGCAAATTACTCAAAATGCTTAACTCGTCGAGAAAATCACTTTTGTTCCACAATGAATGTCTGGCAAAAAATAGTAAATTTCAATGCTAGCCGTTCTGGAACCAATCGGCAAATTACTCAAAATGCTTAACGCGCCGAGAAAATCACTTTTGTTCCACAACGAATGCCTGGCACAAAATAGTTAGTTTCAATGCAAGCCGTTCTGAAAGCAATCGGCAAATTACTCAAAATGCTTAACTCGCCGAGAAAATCACTTTTGTTCCACAATGAATGTCTGGCAAAAAATAGTAAATTTCAATGGGAGCCGTTCTGAAACCAATCGGCAAATTACTCAAAATGCTTAACGCGGCGAGGAAATCACTTTTGTTCCACAATGAATGCCTGGCACAAAATAGTTAATTTCAATGCAAGCCGTTCTGAAAGCAATCGGCAAATTACTCAAAATGCTTAACTAGCCGAGAAAATCACTTTTGTTCCACAATGAATGTCTGGCACAAAATAGTTAATTTTGATGCAAGCCGTTCTGAAACAGATCGGCAAATTACTCAAAATGCTTAACGCGCCGACAAAATCACTTTTATCCCACAATGAATGCCCGGCAAAAAATAGTTAATTTTGATGCAAGCCGTTCTGAAACCAATCGGCAAATTACACAAAATGCTTAACGCGCCGAGAAAATCACTTTTTTCCCACAATGAATGCCTGGCAAAAAATAGTAAATTTCAATGCAAGCCGTTCTGAAAGCAATCGGCAAATTTCTCAAAATGCTTAACACGCCGAGAAAATCACTTTTGTTTCACAATGAATTTCTGGCAAAAAATAGTTAATTGTGATGCAAGCCGTTCTGAAACCAATCGGCAAATTACTCAAAATGCTTAACTCGCCGAGAAAATCACTTTTGATCCACAATGAATGCCTGGCAAAAAATTGTTAATTTCAATGCAAGCCGTTCTGAAACCGATCGGCAAATTACTCAAAATGCTTAACGCGCCGAGAAAATCACTTTTTGCCCACAATGAATGCCAGGCAAAAAAGAGTTAATTGTGATGCAAGCCGTTCTGAAACCAATCGGCAAATTACTCAAAATGCTTAACGCGCCGAGAAAATCACTTTTTTTCCCACAATGAATGCCTGGCAAAAGAAAGTTAATTGCGATGCAAGCCGTTCTGAAACCAATCGGCAAATTACTCAAAATGCTTAACTCGCCGAGAAAATCACTTTTGTTCCACAATGAATGCCTGGCAAAAAATAGTTAATTTCAATGCAAGCCGTTCTGAAACCAATCGGCAAATTACTCAAAATGCTTAACTCGCCGAGAAAATCACTTTTGTTCCACAATGAATGTCTGGCAAAAAATACTAAATTTCAATGGGAGCCGTTCTGAAACCAATCGGCAAATTACTCAAAATGCTTAACGCGGCGAGGAAATCACTTTTGTTCCACAATGAATGCCTGGCACAAAATAGTTAATTTCAATGCAAGCCGTTCTGAAAGCAATCGGCAAATTACTCAAAATGCTTAACTCGCCGAGAAAATCACTTTTGTTCCACAATGAATGTCTGGAAAAAATAGTTAATTTCAATGCAAGCCGTTCTGAAACCAATCGGCAAATTACTCAAAATGCTTAACTCGTCGAGAAAATCACTTTTGTTCCACAATGAATGTCTGGCAAAAAATAGTAAATTTCAATGCTAGCCGTTCTGGAACCAATCGGCAAATTACTCAAAATGCTTAACGCGCCGAGAAAATCACTTTTGTTCCACAACGAATGCCTGGCACAAAATAGTTAGTTTCAATGCAAGCCGTTCTGAAAGCAATCGGCAAATTACTCAAAATGCTTAACTCGCCGAGAAAATCACTTTTGTTCCACAATGAATGTCTGGCAAAAAATAGTAGATTTCAATGCAAGCAGTTCTGAAACCAATCGGCAAATTACTAAAAATGCTGAACTCGCCGAGAAAATCACTTTTGTTCCACAATGAATGTCTGGCAAAAAATAGTAGATTTCAATGCAAGCAGTTCTGAAACCAATCGGCAAATTACTGAAAATGCTGAACTCCCCCAGAAAATCACTTTTGTTCCACAATGAATGCCTGGCAAAAAATAGTTAATTGTGGTGCAAGCCGTTCTGAAACCAATCGGCAAATTACTCAAAATGCTTAACGCGCCGAGAAAATCACTTTTTTCCCCCAATGAATGCCTGGCAAAAAATAGTAGATTTCAATGGGAGCAGTTCTGAAACCAATCGGCAAATTACTCAAAATGCTTAACGCGGCGAGGAAATCACTTTTGTTCCACAATGAATGCCTGGCACAAAATAGTTAATTTCAATGCAAGCCGTTCTGAAAGCAATCGGCAAATTACTCAAAATGCTTAACTCGCCGAGAAAATCACTTTTGTTCCACAATGAATGTCTGGCAAAAAATAGTAGATTTCAATGCAAGCAGTTCTGAAACCAATCGGCAAATTACTAAAAATGCTGAACTCGCCGAGAAAATCACTTTTGTTCCACAATGAATGTCTGGCAAAAAATAGTAGATTTCAATGCAAGCAGTTCTGAAACCAATCGGCAAATTACTGAAAATGCTGAACTCCCCCAGAAAATCACTTTTGTTCCACAATGAATGCCTGGCAAAAAATAGTTAATTGTGGTGCAAGCCGTTCTGAAACCAATCGGCAAATTACTCAAAATGCTTAACGCGCCGAGAAAATCACTTTTTTCCCCCAATGAATGCCTGGCAAAAAATAGTAGATTTCAATGGGAGCAGTTCTGAAACCAATCGGCAAATTACTCAAAATGCTTAACGCGGCGAGGAAATCACTTTTGTTCCACAATGAATGTCTGGCACAAAATAGTTAATTTTGATGCAAGCCGTTCTGAAACAGATCGGCAAATTACTCAAAATGCTTAACGCGCCGACAAAATCACTTTTATCCCACAATGAATGCCCGGCAAAAAATAGTTAATTTTGATGCAAGCCGTTCTGAAACCAATCGGCAAATTACACAAAATGCTTAACGCGCCGAGAAAATCACTTTTTTCCCCACAATGAATGCCTGGCAAAAAATAGTAAATTTCAATGCAAGCCGTTCTGAAAGCAATCGGCAAATTTCTCAAAATGCTTAACACGCCGAGAAAATCACTTTTGTTTCACAATGAATTTCTGGCAAAAAATAGTTAATTGTGATGCAAGCCGTTCTGAAACCAATTGGCAAATTACTCAAAATGCTTAACTCGCCGAGAAAATCACTTTTGATCCACAATGAATGTCTGGCAAAAAATAGTAAATTTCAATGCAAGCAGTTCTGAAACCAATCGGCAACTTACTCAAAATGCTGAACTCGCCGAGAAAATCACTTTTGTTCCACAATGAATGCCTGGCAAAATATAGTTAATTGTGATGCAAGCCGTTCTGAAACCAATCAGCAAATTAGTCAAAATGCCTAACTCGCCGAGAAAATCACTTTTGTTCCACAATGAATGTCTGGCAAAAAATAGTAAATTTCAATGCAAGCCGTTCTGAAACCGATCGGCAAATTACACAAAATGCTTAACTCGTCGAGAAAATCACTTTTGTTCCACAATGAATGTCTGGCAAAAAATAGTAAATTTCAATGCGAGCCGTTCTGAAACCAATCGGCAAATTACTCAAAATGCTTAACGCGCCGAGAACATCACTTTTGTTCCACAATGAATGCCTGGCACAAAATAGTTAATTTCAATGCAAGCCGTTCTGAAAACAATCGGCAAATCACTCAAAATGCTGAACTCGCCGAGAAAATCACTTTTGTTCCGCAATGAATGTCTGGCAAAAAGTAGTTCATTTTGATGCAAGCCGTTCTGAAACCAATCGGCAAATTACTCAAAATGCTTAACTCGCCAAAAAATCACTTTTGTTCCACAATGAATGTCTGGCAAAAAATAGTTTATTTCAAAGCAAGCCGTTCTGAAACCAATCGGCAAATTACTCAAAATGCTTAACTCGCCGAGAAAATCACTTTTGTTCCACAATGAATGTCTGGCAAAAAATAGTAAATTTCAATGCGAGCCGTTCTGAAACCAATCGGCAAATTACTCAAAATGCTTAACGCGCCGAGAAAAACACTTTTCTTCCACAATGAATGTCTGGCAAAAAATAGTAAATTTCAATGCAAGCCGTTCTGAAACCGATCGGCAAATTACTCAAAATGCTTAACGCGCCGAGAAAATCACTTTTTTCCCACAATGAATGCCTGGCAAAAAATAGTTAATTGTGATGCAATCCGTTCTGAAACCAATCGGCAAATTACTCAAAATGCTTAACGCGCCGAGAAAATCACTTTTTTTCCCACAATGAATGCCTGGCAAAAGAAAGTTAATTGTGATGCAAGCCGTTCTGAAACCAATCGGCAAATTACTCAAAATGCTTAACTCGCCGAGAAAATCACTTTTGTTCCACAATGAATGCCTGGCAAAAAATAGTTAATTTCAATGCAAGCCGTTCTGAAACCAATCGGCAAATTACTCAAAATGCTTAACTCGCCGAGAAAATCACTTTTGTTCCACAATGAATGTCTGGCAAAAAATACTAAATTTCAATGGGAGCCGTTCTGAAACCAATCGGCAAATTACTCAAAATGCTTAACGCGGCGAGGAAATCACTTTTGTTCCACAATGAATGCCTGGCACAAAATAGTTAATTTCAATGCAAGCCGTTCTGAAAGCAATCGACAAATTACTCAAAATGCTTAACTCGCCGAGAAAATCACTTTTGTTCCACAATGAATGTCTGGAAAAAATAGTTAATTTCAATGCAAGCCGTTCTGAAACCAATCGGCAAATTACTCAAAATGCTTAACTCGTCGAGAAAATCACTTTTGTTCCACAATGAATGTCTGGCAAAAAATAGTAAATTTCAATGCTAGACGTTCTGGAACCAATCGGCAAATTACTCAAAATGCTTAACGCGCCGAGAAAATCACTTTTGTTCCACAACGAATGCCTGGCACAAAATAGTTAGTTTCAATGCAAGCCGTTCTGAAAGCAATCGGCAAATTACTCAAAATGCTTAACTCGCCGAGAAAATCACTTTTGTTCCACAATGAATGTCTGGCAAAAAATAGTAGATTTCAATACAAGCAGTTCTGAAACCAATCGGCAAATTACTAAAAATGCTGAACTCGCCGAGAAAATCACTTTTGTTCCACAATGAATGCCTGGCAAAAAATAGTTAATTGTGGTGCAAGCCGTTCTGAAACCAATCGGCAAATTACTCAAAATGCTTACCTCGCCGAGAAAATCACTTTTGTTCCACAATGAATGTCTGGCAAAAAATAGTTAATTTCAAAGCAAGCCGTTCTGAAACCAATCGGCAAATTACTCAAAATGCTTAACTCGCCGAGAAAATCACTTTTGTTCCACAATGAATGTCTGGCAAAAAATAGTAAATTTCAATGCGAGCCGTTCTGAAACCAATCGGCAAATTACTCAAAATGCTTAACGCGCCGTGAAAATCACTTTTGTTCCACAATGAATGTCCGGCAAAAAATAGTAAATTTCAATGCAAGCCGTTCTGAAACCGATCGGCAAATTACTCAAAATACTTAACGCGCCGAGAAAATCACTTTTTGCCCACAATGAATGCCTGGCAAAAAATAGTTAATTTCAATGCAAGCCGTTCTGAAAGCAATCGGCAAATTACTCAAAATGCTTAACTCGCCGAGAAAATCACTTTTGTTCCACAATGAATGTCTGGCAAAAAATAGTAAATTTCAATGCGAGCCGTTCTGAAACCAATCGGCAAATTACTCAAAATGCTTAACGCGCCGAGAAAATCACTTTTGTTCCACAATGAATGCCTGGCAAAAAATAGTAAATTTCAATGCAAGCCGTTCTGAAACCGATCGGCAAATTACTCAAAATGCTTAACGCGCCGAGAAAATCACTTTTTGCCCACAATGAATGCCTGGCAAAACATAGTTAATTTCAATGCAAGCCGTTCTGAAAGCAATCGGCAAATTACTCAAAATGCTTAACTCGCCGAGAAAATCACTTTTGTTCCACAATGAATGTCTGGTAAAAAATAGTAAATTTCAATGCAAGCCGTTCTGAAACCGATCGGTAAATTACTCAAAATGCTTAACGCGCCGACAAAATCACTTTTATCCCACAATGAATGCCCGGCAAAAAATAGTTAATTTTGATGCAAGCCGTTCTGAAACCAATCGGCAAATTACACAAAATGCTTAACGCGCCGAGAAAATCACTTTTTTCCCACAATGAATGCCTGGCAAAAAATAGTAAATTTCAATGCAAGCCGTTCTGAAAGCAATCGGCAAATTTCTCAAAATGCTTAACACGCCGAGAAAATCACTTTTGTTTCACAATGAATTTCTGGCAAAAAATAGTTAATTGTGATGCAAGCCGTTCTGAAACCAATTGGCAAATTACTCAAAATGCTTAACTCGCCGAGAAAATCACTTTTGATCCACAATGAATGTCTGGCAAAAAATAGTAAATTTCAATGCAAGCAGTTCTGAAACCAATCGGCAACTTACTCAAAATGCTGAACTCGCCGAGAAAATCACTTTTGTTCCACAATGAATGCCTGGCAAAATATAGTTAATTGTGATGCAAGCCGTTCTGAAACCAATCAGCAAATTAGTCAAAATGCTTAACTCGCCGAGAAAATCACTTTTGTTCCACAATGAATGTCTGGCAAAAAATAGTAAATTTCAATGCAAGCCGTTCTGAAACCGATCGGCAAATTACACAAAATGCTTAACTCGTCGAGAAAATCACTTTTGTTCCACAATGAATGTCTGGCAAAAAATAGTAAATTTCAATGCGAGCCGTTCTGAAACCAATCGGCAAATTACTCAAAATGCTTAACGCGCCGAGAACATCACTTTTGTTCCACAATGAATGCCTGGCACAAAATAGTTAATTTCAATGCAAGCCGTTCTGAAAACAATCGGCAAATCACTCAAAATGCTGAACTCGCAGAGAAAATCACTTTTGTTCCACAATGAATGTCTGGCAAAAAGTAGTTCATTTTGATGCAAGCCGTTCTGAAACCAATCGGCAAATTACTCAAAATGCTTAACTCGCCAAAAAATCACTTTTGTTCCACAATGAATGTCTGGCAAAAAATAGTTTATTTCAAAGCAAGCCGTTCTGAAACCAATCGGCAAATTACTCAAAATGCTTAACTCGCCGAGAAAATCACTTTTGTTCCACAATGAATGTCTGGCAAAAAATAGTAAATTTCAATGCGAGCCGTTCTGAAACCAATCGGCAAATTACTCAAAATGCTTAACGCGCCGAGAAAAACACTTTTCTTCCACAATGAATGTCTGGCAAAAAATAGTAAATTTCAATGCAAGCCGTTCTGAAACCGATCGGCAAATTACTCAAAATGCTTAACGCGCCGAGAAAATCACTTTTGTTCCACAATGAATGTCTGGCAAAAAATACTAAATTTCAATGGGAGCCGTTCTGAAACCAATCGGCAAATTACTCAAAATGCTTAACGCGGCGAGGAAATCACTTTTGTTCCACAATGAATGCCTGGCACAAAATAGTTAATTTCAATGCAAGCCGTTCTGAAAGCAATCGACAAATTACTCAAAATGCTTAACTCGCCGAGAAAATCACTTTTGTTCCACAATGAATGTCTGGAAAAAATAGTTAATTTCAATGCTAGACGTTCTGGAACCAATCGGCAAATTACTCAAAATGCTTAACGCGCCGAGAAAATCACTTTTGTTCCACAACGAATGCCTGGCACAAAATAGTTAGTTTCAATGCAAGCCGTTCTGAAAGCAATCGGCAAATTACTCAAAATGCTTAACTCGCCGAGAAAATCACTTTTGTTCCACAATGAATGTCTGGCAAAAAATAGTAGATTTCAATGCAAGCAGTTCTGAAACCAATCGGCAAATTACTAAAAATGCTGAACTCGCCGAGAAAATCACTTTTGTTCCACAATGAATGCCTGGCAAAAAATAGTTAATTGTGGTGCAAGCCGTTCTGAAACCAATCGGCAAATTACTCAAAATGCTTACCTCGCCGAGAAAATCACTTTTGTTCCACAATGAATGTCTGGCAAAAAATAGTTAATTTCAAAGCAAGCCGTTCTGAAACCAATCGGCAAATTACTCAAAATGCTTAACTCGCCGAGAAAATCACTTTTGTTCCACAATGAATGTCTGGCAAAAAATAGTAAATTTCAATGCGAGCCGTTCTGAAACCAATCGGCAAATTACTCAAAATGCTTAACGCGCCGTGAAAATCACTTTTGTTCCACAATGAATGTCCGGCAAAAAATAGTAAATTTCAATGCAAGCCGTTCTGAAACCGATCGGCAAATTACTCAAAATACTTAACGCGCCGAGAAAATCACTTTTTGCCCACAATGAATGCCTGGCAAAAAATAGTTAATTTCAATGCAAGCCGTTCTGAAAGCAATCGGCAAATTACTCAAAATGCTTAACTCGCCGAGAAAATCACTTTTGTTCCACAATGAATGTCTGGCAAAAAATAGTAAATTTCAATGCGAGCCGTTCTGAAACCAATCGGCAAACTACTCAAAATGCTTAACGCGCCGAGAAAATCACTTTTGTTCCACAATGAATGCCTGGCAAAAAATAGTAAATTTCAATGCAAGCCGTTCTGAAACCGATCGGCAAATTACTCAAAATGCTTAACGCGCCGAGAAAATCACTTTTTGCCCACAATGAATGCCTGGCAAAACATAGTTAATTTCAATGCAAGCCGTTCTGAAAGCAATCGGCAAATTACTCAAAATGCTTAACTCGCCGAGAAAATCACTTTTGTTCCACAATGAATGTCTGGTAAAAAATAGTAAATTTCAATGCAAGCCGTTCTGAAACCGATCGGCAAATTACTCAAAATGCTTAACGCGCCGAGAAAATCACTTTTTTCCCACAATGAATGCCAGGCAAAAAAGAATTAATTGTGATGCAAGCCGTTCTGAAACCAATCGGCAAATTACTCAAAATGCTTAACGCGCCGAGAAAATCACTTTTTTCCCCACAATGAATGCCTGGCAAAAGAAAGTTAATTGTGATGCAAGCCGTTCTGAAACCAATCGGCAAATTACTCAAAATGCTTAACTCGCCGAGAAAATCACTTTTGTTCCACAATGAATGCCTAGCAAAAAATAGTTAATTTCAATGCAAGCCGTTCTGAAACCTATCGGCAAATTACTCAAGATGCTTAACGCGCCGAGAAAATCACTTTTTTCCCCCAATGAATGCCTGGCAAAAAATAGTAAATTTCAATGGGAGCCGTTCTGAAACCAATCGGCAAATTACTCAAAATGCTTAACGCGGCGAGGAAATCCCTTTTGTTCCACAATGAATGCCTGGCACAAAATAGTTAATTTCAATGCAAGCCGTTCTGAAAGCAATCGGCAAATTACTCAAAATGCTTAACTAGCCGAGAAAATCACTTTTGTTCCACAATGAATGTCTGGCACAAAATAGTTAATTTTGATGCAAGCCGTTCTGAAACAGATCGGCAAATTACTCGAAATGCTTAACGCGCCGACAAAATCACTTTTATCCCACAATGAATGCCCGGCAAAGAATAGTTAATTTTGATGCAAGCCGTTCTGAAACCAATCGGCAAATTACTCAAAATGCTTAACGCGCCGAGAAAATCACTTTTTTCCCACAATGAATGCCTGGCAAAAAATAGTAAATTTCAATGCGAGCCGTTCTGAAACCAATCGGCAAATTACTCAAAATGCTTAACGCGCCGAGAAAATCACTTTTGTTCCACAATGAACGTCTGGCAAAAAATAGTAAATTTCAATGCAAGCCGTTCTGAAACCGATCGGCAAATTACTCAAAATGCTTAACGCGCCGAGAAAATCACTTTTTGCCCACAATGAATGCCTGGCAAAACATAGTTAATTTCAATGCAAGCCGTTCTGAAAGCAATCGGCAAATTACTCAAAATGCTTAACTCGTCGACAAAATCACTTTTGTTCCACAATGAATGTCTGGTAAAAATAGTAAATTTCAATGCAAGCCGTTCTGAAACCAATCGGCAAATTACTCAAAATGCTTAACGCGCCGAGAAAATCACTTTTTTCCCACAATGAATGCCTGGCAAAAGAAAGTTAATTGTGATGCAAGCCGTTCTGAAACCAATCGGCAAATTACTCAAAATGCTTAACTCGCCGAGAAAATCACTTTTGTTCCACAATGAATGCCTAGCAAAAAATAGTTAATTTCAATGCAAGCCGTTCTGAAACCAATCGGCAAATTACTCAAAATGCTTAACGCGCCGAGAAAATCACTTTTTTCCCCCAATGAATGCCTGGCAAAAAATAGTAAATTTCAATGGGAGCCGTTCTGAAACCAATCGGCAAATTACTCAAAATGCTTAACGCGGCGAGGAAATCACTTTTGTTCCACAATGAATGCCTGGCACAAAATAGTTAATTTCAATGCAAGCCGTTCTGAAAGCAATCGGCAAATTACTCAAAATGCTTAACTAGCCGAGAAAATCACTTTTGTTCCACAATGAATGTCTGGCACAAAATAGTTAATTTTGATGCAAGCCGTTCTGAAACAGATCGGCAAATTACTCAAAATGCTTAACGCGCCGAGAAAATCACTTTTTGCCCACAATGAATGCCTGGCAAAACATAGTTAATTTCAATGCAAGCCGTTCTGAAAGCAATCAGCAAATTACTCAAAATGCTTAACTCGTCGAGAAAATCACTTTTGTTCCACAATGAATGTCTGGTAAAAATAGTAAATTTCAATGCAAGCCGTTCTGAAACCGATCGGCAAATTACTCAAAATGCTTAACGCGCCGACAAAATCACTTTTATCCCACAATGAATGCCCGGCAAAGAATAGTTAATTTTGATGCAAGCCGTTCTGAAACCAATCGGCAAATTACTCAAAATGCTTAACGCGCCGAGAAAATCACTTTTTTCCCACAATGAATGCCTGGCAAAAAATAGTAAATTTCAATGCGAGCCGTTCTGAAACCAATCGGCAAATTACTCAAAATGCTTAACGCGCCGAGAAAATCACTTTTGTTCCACAATGAACGTCTGGCAAAAAATAGTAAATTTCAATGCAAGCCGTTCTGAAACCAATCGGCAAATTACTCAAAATGCTTAACGCGCCGAGAAAATCACTTTTTGCCCACAATGAATGCCTGGCAAAACATAGTTAATTTCAATGCAAGCCGTTCTGAAAGCAATCGGCAAATTACTCAAAATGCTTAACTCGTCGAGAAAATCACTTTTGTTCCACAATGAATGTCTGGTAAAAATAGTAAATTTCAATGCAAGCCGTTCTGAAACCGATCGGCAAATTACTCAAAATGCTTAACGCGCCGAGAAAATCACTTTTTTCCCACAATGAATGCCAGGCAAAAAAGAGTTAATTGTGATGCAAGCCGTTCTGAAACCAATCGGCAAATTACTCAAAATGCTTAACGCGCCGAGAAAATCACTTTTTTCCCACAATGAATGCCTGGCAAAAGAAAGTTAATTGTGATGCAAGCCGTTCTGAAACCAATCGGCAAATTACTCAAAATGCTTAACTCGCCGAGAAAATCACTTTTGTTCCACAATGAATGCCTAGCAAAAAATAGTTAATTTCAATGCAAGCAGTTCTGAAACCAATCGGCAAATTACTCAAAATGCTTAACGCGCCGAGAAAATCACTTTTTTCCCCCAATGAATGCCTGGCAAAAAATAGTAAATTTCAATGGGAGCCGTTCTGAAACCAATCGGCAAATTACTGAAAATGCTTAACGCGGCGAGGAAATCACTTTTGTTCCACAATGAATGCCTGGCACAAAATAGTTAATTTCAATGCAAGCCGTTCTGAAAGCAATCGGCAAATTACTCAAAATGCTTAACTAGCCGAGAAAATCACTTTTGTTCCACAATGAATGTCTGGCACAAAATAGTTAATTTTGATACAAGCCGTTCTGAAACAGATCGGCAGATTACTCAAAATGCTTAACGCGCCGACAAAATCACTTTTATCCCACAATGAATGCCCGGCAAAAAATAGTTAATTTTGATGCAAGCCGTTCTGAAACCAATCGGCAAATTACTCAAAATGCTTAACGCGCCGAGAAAATCACTTTTTTCCCACAATGAATGCCTGGCAAAAAATAGTAAATTTCAATGCGAGCCGTTCTGAAACCAATCGGCAAATTACTCAAAATGCTTAACGCGCCGAGAAAATCACTTTTGTTCCACAATGAATGTCTGGCAAAAAATAGTAAATTTCAATGCGAGCCGTTCTGGAACCAATCGGCAAATTACTCAAAATGCTTAACGCGCCGAGAAAATCACTTTTGTTCCACAACGAATGCCTGGCACAAAATAGTTAGTTTCAATGCAAGCCGTTCTGAAAGCAATCGGCAAATTACTCAAAATGCTTAACTCGCCGAGAAAATCACTTTTGTTCCACAATGAATGTCTGGCAAAAAATAGTAGATTTCAATGCAAGCAGTTCTGAAACCAATCGGCAAATTACTAAAAATGCTGAACTCGCCGAGAAAATCACTTTTGTTCCACAATGAATGCCTGGCAAAAAATAGTTAATTGTGGTGCAAGCCGTTCTGAAACCAATCGGCAAATTACTCAAAATGCTTACCTCGCCGAGAAAATCACTTTTGTTCCACAATGAATGTCTGGCAAAAAATAGTTAATTTCAAAGCAAGCCGTTCTGAAACCAATCGGCAAATTACTCAAAATGCTTAACTCGCCGAGAAAATCACTTTTGTTCCACAATGAATGTCTGGCAAAAAATAGTAAATTTCAATGCGAGCCGTTCTGAAACCAATCGGCAAATTACTCAAAATGCTTAACGCGCCGTGAAAATCACTTTTGTTCCACAATGAATGTCCGGCAAAAAATAGTAAATTTCAATGCAAGCCGTTCTGAAACCGATCGGCAAATTACTCAAAATACTTAACGCGCCGAGAAAATCACTTTTTGCCCACAATGAATGCCTGGCAAAAAATAGTTAATTTCAATGCAAGCCGTTCTGAAAGCAATCGGCAAATTACTCAAAATGCTTAACTCGCCGAGAAAATCACTTTTGTTCCACAATGAATGTCTGGCAAAAAATAGTAAATTTCAATGCGAGCCGTTCTGAAACCAATCGGCAAACTACTCAAAATGCTTAACGCGCCGAGAAAATCACTTTTGTTCCACAATGAATGCCTGGCAAAAAATAGTAAATTTCAATGCAAGCCGTTCTGAAACCGATCGGCAAATTACTCAAAATGCTTAACGCGCCGAGAAAATCACTTTTTGCCCACAATGAATGCCTGGCAAAACATAGTTAATTTCAATGCAAGCCGTTCTGAAAGCAATCGGCAAATTACTCAAAATGCTTAACTCGCCGAGAAAATCACTTTTGTTCCACAATGAATGTCTGGTAAAAAATAGTAAATTTCAATGCAAGCCGTTCTGAAACCGATCGGCAAATTACTCAAAATGCTTAACGCGCCGAGAAAATCACTTTTTTCCCACAATGAATGCCAGGCAAAAAAGAATTAATTGTGATGCAAGCCGTTCTGAAACCAATCGGCAAATTACTCAAAATGCTTAACGCGCCGAGAAAATCACTTTTTTCCCCACAATGAATGCCTGGCAAAAGAAAGTTAATTGTGATGCAAGCCGTTCTGAAACCAATCGGCAAATTACTCAAAATGCTTAACTCGCCGAGAAAATCACTTTTGTTCCACAATGAATGCCTAGCAAAAAATAGTTAATTTCAATGCAAGCCGTTCTGAAACCTATCGGCAAATTACTCAAGATGCTTAACGCGCCGAGAAAATCACTTTTTTCCCCCAATGAATGCCTGGCAAAAAATAGTAAATTTCAATGGGAGCCGTTCTGAAACCAATCGGCAAATTACTCAAAATGCTTAACGCGGCGAGGAAATCCCTTTTGTTCCACAATGAATGCCTGGCACAAAATAGTTAATTTCAATGCAAGCCGTTCTGAAAGCAATCGGCAAATTACTCAAAATGCTTAACTAGCCGAGAAAATCACTTTTGTTCCACAATGAATGTCTGGCACAAAATAGTTAATTTTGATGCAAGCCGTTCTGAAACAGATCGGCAAATTACTCAAAATGCTTAACGCGCCGACAAAATCACTTTTATCCCACAATGAATGCCCGGCAAAGAATAGTTAATTTTGATGCAAGCCGTTCTGAAACCAATCGGCAAATTACTCAAAATGCTTAACGCGCCGAGAAAATCACTTTTTTCCCACAATGAATGCCTGGCAAAAAATAGTAAATTTCAATGCGAGCCGTTCTGAAACCAATCGGCAAATTACTCAAAATGCTTAACGCGCCGAGAAAATCACTTTTGTTCCACAATGAACGTCTGGCAAAAAATAGTAAATTTCAATGCAAGCCGTTCTGAAACCGATCGGCAAATTACTCAAAATGCTTAACGCGCCGAGAAAATCACTTTTTGCCCACAATGAATGCCTGGCAAAACATAGTTAATTTCAATGCAAGCCGTTCTGAAAGCAATCGGCAAATTACTCAAAATGCTTAACTCGTCGACAAAATCACTTTTGTTCCACAATGAATGTCTGGTAAAAATAGTAAATTTCAATGCAAGCCGTTCTGAAACCAATCGGCAAATTACTCAAAATGCTTAACGCGCCGAGAAAATCACTTTTTTCCCACAATGAATGCCTGGCAAAAGAAAGTTAATTGTGATGCAAGCCGTTCTGAAACCAATCGGCAAATTACTCAAAATGCTTAACTCGCCGAGAAAATCACTTTTGTTCCACAATGAATGCCTAGCAAAAAATAGTTAATTTCAATGCAAGCCGTTCTGAAACCAATCGGCAAATTACTCAAAATGCTTAACGCGCCGAGAAAATCACTTTTTTCCCCCAATGAATGCCTGGCAAAAAATAGTAAATTTCAATGGGAGCCGTTCTGAAACCAATCGGCAAATTACTCAAAATGCTTAACGCGGCGAGGAAATCACTTTTGTTCCACAATGAATGCCTGGCACAAAATAGTTAATTTCAATGCAAGCCGTTCTGAAAGCAATCGGCAAATTACTCAAAATGCTTAACTAGCCGAGAAAATCACTTTTGTTCCACAATGAATGTCTGGCACAAAATAGTTAATTTTGATGCAAGCCGTTCTGAAACAGATCGGCAAATTACTCAAAATGCTTAACGCGCCGAGAAAATCACTTTTTGCCCACAATGAATGCCTGGCAAAACATAGTTAATTTCAATGCAAGCCGTTCTGAAAGCAATCAGCAAATTACTCAAAATGCTTAACTCGTCGAGAAAATCACTTTTGTTCCACAATGAATGTCTGGTAAAAATAGTAAATTTCAATGCAAGCCGTTCTGAAACCGATCGGCAAATTACTCAAAATGCTTAACGCGCCGACAAAATCACTTTTATCCCACAATGAATGCCCGGCAAAGAATAGTTAATTTTGATGCAAGCCGTTCTGAAACCAATCGGCAAATTACTC
Source organism: Scyliorhinus torazame (assembly GCF_047496885.1). Lineage (NCBI taxonomy): Eukaryota > Metazoa > Chordata > Chondrichthyes > Carcharhiniformes > Scyliorhinidae > Scyliorhinus > Scyliorhinus torazame. The sequence continues at coordinate 427,544 of NW_027307800.1, read as the reverse complement.
AAAATGCTTAACGCGCCGAGAAAATCACTTTTTTCCCACAATGAATGCCTGGCAAAAAATAGTAAATTTCAATGCGAGCCGTTCTGAAACCAATCGGCAAATTACTCAAAATGCTTAACGCGCCGAGAAAATCACTTTTGTTCCACAATGAACGTCTGGCAAAAAATAGTAAATTTCAATGCAAGCCGTTCTGAAACCAATCGGCAAATTACTCAAAATGCTTAACGCGCCGAGAAAATCACTTTTTGCCCACAATGAATGCCTGGCAAAACATAGTTAATTTCAATGCAAGCCGTTCTGAAAGCAATCGGCAAATTACTCAAAATGCTTAACTCGTCGAGAAAATCACTTTTGTTCCACAATGAATGTCTGGTAAAAATAGTAAATTTCAATGCAAGCCGTTCTGAAACCGATCGGCAAATTACTCAAAATGCTTAACGCGCCGAGAAAATCACTTTTTTCCCACAATGAATGCCAGGCAAAAAAGAGTTAATTGTGATGCAAGCCGTTCTGAAACCAATCGGCAAATTACTCAAAATGCTTAACGCGCCGAGAAAATCACTTTTTTCCCACAATGAATGCCTGGCAAAAGAAAGTTAATTGTGATGCAAGCCGTTCTGAAACCAATCGGCAAATTACTCAAAATGCTTAACTCGCCGAGAAAATCACTTTTGTTCCACAATGAATGCCTAGCAAAAAATAGTTAATTTCAATGCAAGCAGTTCTGAAACCAATCGGCAAATTACTCAAAATGCTTAACGCGCCGAGAAAATCACTTTTTTCCCCCAATGAATGCCTGGCAAAAAATAGTAAATTTCAATGGGAGCCGTTCTGAAACCAATCGGCAAATTACTGAAAATGCTTAACGCGGCGAGGAAATCACTTTTGTTCCACAATGAATGCCTGGCACAAAATAGTTAATTTCAATGCAAGCCGTTCTGAAAGCAATCGGCAAATTACTCAAAATGCTTAACTAGCCGAGAAAATCACTTTTGTTCCACAATGAATGTCTGGCACAAAATAGTTAATTTTGATACAAGCCGTTCTGAAACAGATCGGCAGATTACTCAAAATGCTTAACGCGCCGACAAAATCACTTTTATCCCACAATGAATGCCCGGCAAAAAATAGTTAATTTTGATGCAAGCCGTTCTGAAACCAATCGGCAAATTACTCAAAATGCTTAACGCGCCGAGAAAATCACTTTTTTCCCACAATGAATGCCTGGCAAAAAATAGTAAATTTCAATGCGAGCCGTTCTGAAACCAATCGGCAAATTACTCAAAATGCTTAACGCGCCGAGAAAATCACTTTTGTTCCACAATGAATGTCTGGCAAAAAATAGTAAATTTCAATGCGAGCCGTTCTGAAAGCAATCGGCAAATTACTCAAAATGCTTAACTAGCCGAGAAAATCACTTTTGTTCCACAATGAATGTCTGGCACAAAATAGTTAATTTTGATGCAAGCCGTTCTGAAACAGATCGGCAAATTACTCAAAATGCTTAACGCGCCGAGAAAATCACTTTTTGCCCACAATGAATGCCTGGCAAAACATAGTTAATTTCAATGCAAGCCGTTCTGAAAGCAATCGGCAAATTACTCAAAATGCTTAACTCGTCGAGAAAATCACTTTTGTTCCACAATGAATGTCTGGTAAAAATAGTAAATTTCAATGCAAGCCGTTCTGAAACCGATCGGCAAATTACTCAAAATGCTTAACGCGCCGACAAAATCACTTTTATCCCACAATGAATGCCCGGCAAAGAATAGTTAATTTTGATGCAAGCCGTTCTGAAACCAATCGGCAAATTACTCAAAATGCTTAACGCGCCGAGAAAATCACTTTTTTCCCACAATGAATGCCTGGCACAAAATAGTTAATTTTGATGCAAGCCGTTCTGAAACAGATCGGCAAATTACTCAAAATGCTTAACGCGCCGAGAAAATCACTTTTTGCCCACAATGAATGCCTGGCAAAACATAGTTAATTTCAATGCAAGCCGTTCTGAAAGCAATCGGCAAATTACTCAAAATGCTTAACTCGTCGAGAAAATCACTTTTGTTCCACAATGAATGTCTGGTAAAAATAGTAAATTTCAATGCAAGCCGTTCTGAAACCGATCGGCAAATTACTCAAAATGCTTAACGCGCCGACAAAATCACTTTTATCCCACAATGAATGCCCGGCAAAGAATAGTTAATTTTGATGCAAGCCGTTCTGAAACCAATCGGCAAATTACTCAAAATGCTTAACGCGCCGAGAAAATCACTTTTTTCCCACAATGAATGCCTGGCAAAAAATAGTAAATTTCAATGCGAGCCGTTCTGAAACCAATCGGCAAATTACTCAAAATGCTTAACGCGCCGAGAAAATCACTTTTGTTCCACAATGAACGTCTGGCAAAAAATAGTAAATTTCAATGCAAGCCGTTCTGAAACCAATCGGCAAATTACTCAAAATGCTTAACGCGCCGAGAAAATCACTTTTTGCCCACAATGAATGCCTGGCAAAACATAGTTAATTTCAATGCAAGCCGTTCTGAAAGCAATCGGCAAATTACTCAAAATGCTTAACTCGTCGAGAAAATCACTTTTGTTCCACAATGAATGTCTGGTAAAAATAGTAAATTTCAATGCAAGCCGTTCTGAAACCGATCGGCAAATTACTCAAAATGCTTAACGCGCCGAGAAAATCACTTTTTTCCCACAATGAATGCCAGGCAAAAAAGAGTTAATTGTGATGCAAGCCGTTCTGAAACCAATCGGCAAATTACTCAAAATGCTTAACGCGCCGAGAAAATCACTTTTTTCCCACAATGAATGCCTGGCAAAAGAAAGTTAATTGTGATGCAAGCCGTTCTGAAACCAATCGGCAAATTACTCAAAATGCTTAACTCGCCGAGAAAATCACTTTTGTTCCACAATGAATGCCTAGCAAAAAATAGTTAATTTCAATGCAAGCAGTTCTGAAACCAATCGGCAAATTACTCAAAATGCTTAACGCGCCGAGAAAATCACTTTTTTCCCCCGATGAATGCCTGGCAAAAAATAGTAAATTTCAATGGGAGCCGTTCTGAAACCAATCGGCAAATTACTGAAAATGCTTAACGCGGCGAGGAAATCACTTTTGTTCCACAATGAATGCCTGGCACAAAATAGTTAATTTCAATGCAAGCCGTTCTGAAAGCAATCGGCAAATTACTCAAAATGCTTAACTAGCCGAGAAAATCACTTTTGTTCCACAATGAATGTCTGGCACAAAATAGTTAATTTTGATACAAGCCGTTCTGAAACAGATCGGCAGATTACTCAAAATGCTTAACGCGCCGACAAAATCACTTTTATCCCACAATGAATGCCCGGCAAAAAATAGTTAATTTTGATGCAAGCCGTTCTGAAACCAATCGGCAAATTACTCAAAATGCTTAACGCGCCGAGAAAATCACTTTTTTCCCACAATGAATGCCTGGCAAAAAATAGTAAATTTCAATGCGAGCCGTTCTGAAACCAATCGGCAAATTACTCAAAATGCTTAACGCGCCGAGAAAATCACTTTTGTTCCACAATGAATGTCTGGCAAAAAATAGTAAATTTCAATACAAGCCGTTCTGTAACCGATCGGCAAATTACTCAAAATGCTTAACGCGCCGAGAAAATCACTTTTTGCCCACAATGAATGCCTGGCAAAACATATTTAATTTCAATGCAAGCCGTTCTGAAAGCAATCGGCAAATTACTCAAAATGCTTAACTCGCCGAGAAAATCACTTTTGTTCCACAATGAATGTCTGGTAAGAAATAGTAAATTTCAATGCAAGCCGTTCTGAAACCGATCGGCAAATTACTCAAAATGCTTAACGCGCCGAGAAAATCACTTTTTTCCCACAATGAATGCCAGGCAAAAAAGAGTTAATTGTGATGCAAGCCGTTCTGAAACCAATCGGCAAATTACTCAAAATGCTTAACGCGCCGAGAAAATCACTTTTTTCCCACAATGAATGCCTGGCAAAAGAAAGTTAATTGTGATGCAAGCCGTTCTGAAACCAATCGGCAAATTACTCAAAATGCTTAACTCGCCGAGAAAATCACTTTTGTTCCACAATGAATGCCTAGCAAAAAATAGTTAATTTCAATGCAAGCAGTTCTGAAACCAATCGGCAAATTACTCAAAATGCTTAACGCGCCGAGAAAATCACTTTTTTCCCCCAATGAATGCCTGGCAAAAAATAGTAAATTTCAATGGGAGCCGTTCTGAAACCAATCGGCAAATTACTGAAAATGCTTAACGCGGCGAGGAAATCACTTTTGTTCCACAATGAATGCCTGGCACAAAATAGTTAATTTCAATGCAAGCCGTTCTGAAAGCAATCGGCAAATTACTCAAAATGCTTAACTAGCCGAGAAAATCACTTTTGTTCCACAATGAATGTCTGGCACAAAATAGTTAATTTTGATACAAGCCGTTCTGAAACAGATCGGCAGATTACTCAAAATGCTTAACGCGCCGACAAAATCACTTTTATCCCACAATGAATGCCCGGCAAAAAATAGTTAATTTTGATGCAAGCCGTTCTGAAACCAATCGGCAAATTACTCAAAATGCTTAACGCGCCGAGAAAATCACTTTTTTCCCACAATGAATGCCTGGCAAAAAATAGTAAATTTCAATGCGAGCCGTTCTGAAACCAATCGGCAAATTACTCAAAATGCTTAACGCGCCGAGAAAATCACTTTTGTTCCACAATGAATGTCTGGCAAAAAATAGTAAATTTCAATACAAGCCGTTCTGTAACCGATCGGCAAATTACTCAAAATGCTTAACGCGCCGAGAAAATCACTTTTTGCCCACAATGAATGCCTGGCAAAACATATTTAATTTCAATGCAAGCCGTTCTGAAAGCAATCGGCAAATTACTCAAAATGCTTAACTCGCCGAGAAAATCACTTTTGTTCCACAATGAATGTCTGGTAAGAAATAGTAAATTTCAATGCAAGCCGTTCTGAAACCGATCGGCAAATTACTCAAAATGCTTAACGCGCCGAGAAAATCACTTTTTTCCCACAATGAATGCCAGGCAAAAAAGAGTTAATTGTGATGCAAGCCGTTCTGAAACCAATCGGCAAATTACTCAAAATGCTTAACGCGCCGAGAAAATCACTTTTTTCCCACAATGAATGCCTGGCAAAAGAAAGTTAATTGTGATGCAAGCCGTTCTGAAACCAATCGGCAAATTACTCAAAATGCTTAACTCGCCGAGAAAATCACTTTTGTTCCACAATGAATGCCTAGCAAAAAATAGTTAATTTCAATGCAAGCAGTTCTGAAACCAATCGGCAAATTACTCAAAATGCTTAACGCGCCGAGAAAATCACTTTTTTCCCCCAATGAATGCCTGGCAAAAAATAGTAAATTTCAATGGGAGCCGTTCTGAAACCAATCGGCAAATTACTGAAAATGCTTAACGCGGCGAGGAAATCACTTTTGTTCCACAATGAATGCCTGGCACAAAATAGTTAATTTCAATGCAAGCCGTTCTGAAAGCAATCGGCAAATTACTCAAAATGCTTAACTAGCCGAGAAAATCACTTTTGTTCCACAATGAATGTCTGGCACAAAATAGTTAATTTTGATACAAGCCGTTCTGAAACAGATCGGCAGATTACTCAAAATGCTTAACGCGCCGACAAAATCACTTTTATCCCACAATGAATGCCCGGCAAAAAATAGTTAATTTTGATGCAAGCCGTTCTGAAACCAATCGGCAAATTACTCAAAATGCTTAACGCGCCGAGAAAATCACTTTTTTCCCACAATGAATGCCTGGCAAAAAATAGTAAATTTCAATGCGAGCCGTTCTGAAACCAATCGGCAAATTACTCAAAATGCTTAACGCGCCGAGAAAATCACTTTTGTTCCACAATGAATGTCTGGCAAAAAATAGTAAATTTCAATACAAGCCGTTCTGTAACCGATCGGCAAATTACTCAAAATGCTTAACGCGCCGAGAAAATCACTTTTTGCCCACAATGAATGCCTGGCAAAACATATTTAATTTCAATGCAAGCCGTTCTGAAAGCAATCGGCAAATTACTCAAAATGCTTAACTCGCCGAGAAAATCACTTTTGTTCCACAATGAATGTCTGGTAAGAAATAGTAAATTTCAATGCAAGCCGTTCTGAAACCGATCGGCAAATTACTCAAAATGCTTAACGCGCCGAGAAAATCACTCTTTTCCCACAATGAATGCCAGGCAAAAAAGAGTTAATTGTGATGCAAGCCGTTCTGAAACCAATCGGCAAATTACTCAAAATGCTTAACGCGCCGAGAAAATCACTTTTTTCTCACAATGAATGCCTGGCAAAAGAAAGTTAATTGTGATGCAAGCCGTTCTGAAACCAATCGGCAAATTACTCAAAATGCTTAACTCGCCGAGAAAATCACTTTTGTTCCACAATGAATGCCTAGCAAAAAATAGTTAATTTCAATGCAAGCCGTTCTGAAACCAATCGGCAAATTACTCAAAATGCTTAACGCGCCGAGAAAATCACTTTTTTCCCCCAATGAATGCCTGGCAAAAAATAGTAAATTTCAATGGGAGCCGTTCTGAAACCAATCGGCAAATTACTCAAAATGCTTAACGCGGCGAGGAAATCCCTTTTGTTCCACAATGAATGCCTGGCACAAAATAGTTAATTTCAATGCAAGCCGTTCTGAAAGCAATCGGCAAATTACTCAAAATGCTTAACTAGCCGAGAAAATCACTTTTGTTCCACAATGAATGTCTGGCACAAAATAGTTAATTTTGATGCAAGCCGTTCTGAAACAGATCGGCAAATTACTCAAAATGCTTAACGCGCCGACAAAATCACTTTTATCCCACAATGAATGCCCGGCAAAAAATAGTTAATTTTGATGCAAGCCGTTCTGAAACCAATCGGCAAATTACTCAAATGCTTAACGCGCCGAAAAAATCACTTTTTTCCCACAATGAATGCCTGGCAAAAAATAGTAAATTTCAATGCAAGCCGTTCTGAAAGCAATCGGCAAATTTCTCAAAATGCTTAACACGCCGAGAAAATCACTTTTGTTTCACAATGAATTTCTGGCAAAACATAGTTAATTGTGATGCAAGCCGTTCTGAAACCAATCGGCAAATTACTCAAAATGCTTAACTCGCCGAGAAAGTCACTTTTGTTCCACAATGAATGTCTGGCAAAAAATTGTTAATTTCAATGCAAGCCGCTCTGAAACCAATCGGCAAATTGCTCAAAATGCTCGCCGAGAAAATCACTTTTGTTCCACAATGAATGTCTGGCAAAAAATAGTAAATTTCAATGCAAGCCGTTCTGAAACCGATCGGCAAATTATTCAAAATGCTTAACGCGCCGAGAAAGTCACTTTTATCCCACAATGAATGCCCGGCAAAAAATAGTTAATTTTGATGCAAGCCGTTCTGAAACCAATCGGCAAATTACTCAAAATGCTTAACGCGCCGAGAAAATCACTTTTTTCCCACAATGAATGCCTGGCAAAAAATAGTAAATTTCAATGCAAGCCGTTCTGAAAGCAATCGGCAAATTACTCAAAATGCTTAACACGCCGAGAAAATCACTTCTGTTTCACAATGAATTTCTGGCAAAAAATAGTTAATTGTGATGCAAGCCGTTCTGAAACCAATCGGCAAATTACTCAAAATGCTTAACTCGCCGAGAAAATCACTTTTGTTCCACAAGGAATGTCTGGCAAAAAATTGTTAATTTCAATGCAAGCCGCTCTGAAACCAATCGGCAAATTGCACAAAATGCTTAGCTCGCCGAGAAAATCACTTTTGTTCCACAATGAATGTCTGGCAAAAAATAGTTAATTGTGATGCAAGCCGTTCTGAAACCAATCGGCAAATTACTCAAAATGCTTAACTCTCCGAGAAAATCTCTTTTGTTCCACAATGAATGCCTGGCAAAAAATAGTAAATTTCAATGCAAGCCGTTCTGAAAGCAATCGGCAAATTACTCAAAATGCTTAACTCTCCGAGAAAATCTCTTTTCTTCCACAATGAATGTCTGGCAAAATATAGTTAATTTCAATGCAAGCCGTTCTGAAACCAATCGGCAAATTACTCAAAATGCTTAACGCGCCGTGAAAATCACTTTTTTCCCACAATGAATGCCTAGGAAAAAGTAGTTAATTGTGATGCAAGCCGTTCTGAAACCAATCGGCAAATTACTCAAAATGCTTAACTCGACGAGAAAATCACTTTTGTTCCACAATGAATGTCTGGAAAAAATAGTTAATTTCAATGCAAGCCGTTCTGAAACCAATCGGCAAATTACTCAAAATGCTTAACTCGTCGAGAAAATCACTTTTGTTCCACAATGAATGTCTGGCAAAAAATAGTAAATTTCAATGCCAGCCGTTCTGGAACCAATCGGCAAATTACTCAAAATGCTTAACGCGCCGAGAAAATCACTTTTGTTCCACAACGAATGCCTGGCACAAAATAGTTAGTTTCAATGTAAGCCGTTCTGAAAGCAATCGGCAAATTACTCAAAATGCTTAACTCGCCGAGAAAATCACTTTTGTTCCACAATGAATGTCTGGTAAAAAGTAGTTCATTTTGATGCAGGCCGTTCTGAAACCAATCGGCAAATTACTCAAAATGCTTAACTCGCCGAGAAAATCACTTTTGTTCCACAATGAATGTCTGGCAAAAAATAGTAGATTTCAATGCAAGCAGTTCTGAAACCGATCGGCAAATTACTCAAAATGCTGAACTCGCCGAGAAAATCACTTTTGTTCCACAATGAATGCCTGGCAAAAAATAGTTAATTGTGGTGCAAGCCGTTCTGAAACCAATCGGCAAATTACTCAAAATGCTTAACTCGCCGAGAAAATCACTTTTGTTCCACAATGAATGTCTGGCAAAAAATAGTTAATTTCAAAGCAAGCCGTTCTGACACCAATCGGCAAATTACTCAAAATGCTTAACTCGCCGAGAAAATCATTTTTGTTCCACAATGAATGTCTGGCAAAAAAAAAAAATTTCAATGCGAGCCGTTCTGAAACCAATCGGCAAATTACTCAAAATGCTTAACGGGCCGAGAAAATCACTTTTTGCCCACAATGAATGCCTGGCAAAAAATAGTTAATTTCAATGCAAGCCGTTCTGAAACCAATCGGCAAATTACTCAAAATGCTTAACGCGCCGAGAAAATCACTTTTTTCCCCCAATGAATGCCTGGCAAAAAATAGTAAATTTCAATGGGAGCCGTTCTGAAACCGATCGGCAAATTACTCAAAATGCTTAACGCGGCGAGGAAATCCCTTTTGTTCCACAATGAATGCCTGGCACAAAATAGTTAATTTCAATGCAAGCCGTTCTGAAAGCAATCGGCAAATTACTCAAAATGCTTAACTAGCCGAGAAAATCACTTTTGTTCCACAATGAATGTCTGGCACAAAATAGTTAATTTTGATGCAAGCCGTTCTGAAACAGATCGGCAAATTACTCAAAATGCTTAACGCGCCGACGAAATCACTTTTATCCCACAATGAATGCCCGGCAAAAAATAGTTAATTTTGATGCAAGCCGTTCTGAAACCAATCGGCAAATTACTCAAATGCTTAACGCGCCGAAAAAATCACTTTTTTCCCACAATGAATGCCTGGCAAAAAATAGTAAATTTCAATGCAAGCCGTTCTGAAAGCAATCGGCAAATTTCTCAAAATGCTTAACACGCCGAGAAAATCACTTTTGTTTCACAATGAATTTCTGGCAAAACATAGTTAATTGTGATGCAAGCCGTTCTGAAACCAATCGGCAAATTACTCAAAATGCTTAACTCGCCGAGAAAGTCACTTTTGTTCCACAATGAATGTCTGGCAAAAAATTGTTAATTTCAATGCAAGCCGCTCTGAAACCAATCGGCAAATTGCTCAAAATGCTCGCCGAGAAAATCACTTTTGTTCCACAATGAATGTCTGGCAAAAAATAGTAAATTTCAATGCAAGCCGTTCTGAAACCGATCGGCAAATTATTCAAAATGCTTAACGCGCCGAGAAAGTCACTTTTATCCCACAATGAATGCCCGGCAAAAAATAGTTAATTTTGATGCAAGCCGTTCTGAAACCAATCGGCAAATTACTCAAAATGCTTAACGCGCCGAGAAAATCACTTTTTTCCCACAATGAATGCCTGGCAAAAAATAGTTAATTTCAATGCAAGCCGTTCTGAAACCAATCGGCAAATTACTCAAAATGCTTAACGCGCCGTGAAAATCACTTTTTTCCCACAATGAATGCCTAGGAAAAAGTAGTTAATTGTGATGCAAGCCGTTCTGAAACCAATCGGCAAATTACTCAAAATGCTTAACTCGACGAGAAAATCACTTTTGTTCCACAATGAATGTCTGGAAAAAATAGTTAATTTCAATGCAAGCCGTTCTGAAACCAATCGGCAAATTACTCAAAATGCTTAACTCGTCGAGAAAATCACTTTTGTTCCACAATGAATGTCTGGCAAAAAATAGTAAATTGCAATGCCAGCCGTTCTGGAACCAATCGGCAAATTACTCAAAATGCTTAACGCGCCGAGCAAATCACTTTTGTTCCACAACGAATGCCTGGCACAAAATAGTTAGTTTCAATGTAAGCCGTTCTGAAAGCAATCGGCAAATTACTCAAAATGCTTAACTCGCCGAGAAAATCACTTTTGTTCCACAATGAATGTCTGGTAAAAAGTAGTTCATTTTGATGCAGGCCGTTCTGAAACCAATCGGCAAATTACTCAAAATGCTTAACTCGCCGAGAAAATCACTTTTGTTCCACAATGAATGTCTGGCAAAAAATAGTAGATTTCAATGCAAGCAGTTCTGAAACCGATCGGCAAATTACTCAAAATGCTGAACTCGCCGAGAAAATCACTTTTGTTCCACAATGAATGCCTGGCAAAAAATAGTTAATTGTGGTGCAAGCCGTTCTGAAACCAATCGGCAAATTACTCAAAATGCTTAACTCGCCGAGAAAATCACTTTTGTTCCACAATGAATGTCTGGCAAAAAATAGTTAATTTCAAAGCAAGCCGTTCTGACACCAATCGGCAAATTACTCAAAATGCTTAACTCGCCGAGAAAATCATTTTTGTTCCACAATGAATGTCTGGCAAAAAAAAAAAATTTCAATGCGAGCCGTTCTGAAACCAATCGGCAAATTACTCAAAATGCTTAACGCGCCGAGAAAATCACTTTTGTTCCACAATGAATGTCTGGCAAAAAATAGTAAATTTCAATGCAAGCCGTTCTGAAACCGATCGGCAAATTACTCAAAATGCTTAACGGGCCGAGAAAATCACTTTTTGCCCACAATGAATGCCTGGCAAAAAATAGTTAATGTCAATGCAAGCCGTTCTGAAAGCAATCGGCAAATTACTCAAAATGCATAACACGCCGAGAAAATCACTTTTGTTTCACAATGAATTTCTGGCAAAAAATAGTTAATTGTGATGCAAGCCGTTCTGAAACCAATCGGCAAATTACTCAAAATGCTTAACTCGCCGAGAAAATCACTTTTGTTCCACAATGAATGTCTGGCAAAAAATTGTTAATTTCAATGCAAGCCGCTCTGAAACCAATCGGCAAATTGCACAAAATGCTTAGCTCGCGGAGAAAATCACTTTTGTTCCACAATGAATGTCTGGCAAAAAATACTAAATTTCAATGCAAGCCGTTCTGAAACCAATCGGCAAATTACTCAAAATGCTGAACGCGCCGAGAAAATCACTTTTTTCCCACAATGAATGTCTGGCAAAAAATAGTTAATTTTGATACAAAACGTTCTGAAACCAATCGGCAAATTACTCAAAATGCTTAACTCGCCGAGAAAATCACTTTTGTTCCACAATGAATGTCTGGCAAAAAATAGTTAATTTCAAAGCAAGCCGTTCTGACACCAATCGGCAAATTACTCAAAATGCTTAACTCGCCGAGAAAATCATTTTTGTTCCACAATGAATGTCTGGCAAAAAAAAAAAATTTCAATGCGAGCCGTTCTGAAACCAATCGGCAAATTACTCAAAATGCTTAACGGGCCGAGAAAATCACTTTTTGCCCACAATGAATGCCTGGCAAAAAATAGTTAATTTCAATGCAAGCCGTTCTGAAACCAATCGGCAAATTACTCAAAATGCTTAACGCGCCGAGAAAATCACTTTTTTCCCCCAATGAATGCCTGGCAAAAAATAGTAAATTTCAATGGGAGCCGTTCTGAAACCGATCGGCAAATTACTCAAAATGCTTAACGCGGCGAGGAAATCCCTTTTGTTCCACAATGAATGCCTGGCACAAAATAGTTAATTTCAATGCAAGCCGTTCTGAAAGCAATCGGCAAATTACTCAAAATGCTTAACTAGCCGAGAAAATCACTTTTGTTCCACAATGAATGTCTGGCACAAAATAGTTAATTTTGATGCAAGCCGTTCTGAAACAGATCGGCAAATTACTCAAAATGCTTAACGCGCCGACGAAATCACTTTTATCCCACAATGAATGCCCGGCAAAAAATAGTTAATTTTGATGCAAGCCGTTCTGAAACCAATCGGCAAATTACTCAAATGCTTAACGCGCCGAAAAAATCACTTTTTTCCCACAATGAATGCCTGGCAAAAAATAGTAAATTTCAATGCAAGCCGTTCTGAAAGCAATCGGCAAATTTCTCAAAATGCTTAACACGCCGAGAAAATCACTTTTGTTTCACAATGAATTTCTGGCAAAACATAGTTAATTGTGATGCAAGCCGTTCTGAAACCAATCGGCAAATTACTCAAAATGCTTAACTCGCCGAGAAAGTCACTTTTGTTCCACAATGAATGTCTGGCAAAAAATTGTTAATTTCAATGCAAGCCGCTCTGAAACCAATCGGCAAATTGCTCAAAATGCTCGCCGAGAAAATCACTTTTGTTCCACAATGAATGTCTGGCAAAAAATAGTAAATTTCAATGCAAGCCGTTCTGAAACCGATCGGCAAATTATTCAAAATGCTTAACGCGCCGAGAAAGTCACTTTTATCCCACAATGAATGCCCGGCAAAAAATAGTTAATTTTGATGCAAGCCGTTCTGAAACCAATCGGCAAATTACTCAAAATGCTTAACGCGCCGAGAAAATCACTTTTTTCCCACAATGAATGCCTGGCAAAAAATAGTTAATTTCAATGCAAGCCGTTCTGAAACCAATCGGCAAATTACTCAAAATGCTTAACGCGCCGTGAAAATCACTTTTTTCCCACAATGAATGCCTAGGAAAAAGTAGTTAATTGTGATGCAAGCCGTTCTGAAACCAATCGGCAAATTACTCAAAATGCTTAACTCGACGAGAAAATCACTTTTGTTCCACAATGAATGTCTGGAAAAAATAGTTAATTTCAATGCAAGCCGTTCTGAAACCAATCGGCAAATTACTCAAAATGCTTAACTCGTCGAGAAAATCACTTTTGTTCCACAATGAATGTCTGGCAAAAAATAGTAAATTGCAATGCCAGCCGTTCTGGAACCAATCGGCAAATTACTCAAAATGCTTAACGCGCCGAGAAAATCACTTTTGTTCCACAACGAATGCCTGGCACAAAATAGTTAGTTTCAATGTAAGCCGTTCTGAAAGCAATCGGCAAATTACTCAAAATGCTTAACTCGCCGAGAAAATCACTTTTGTTCCACAATGAATGTCTGGTAAAAAGTAGTTCATTTTGATGCAGGCCGTTCTGAAACCAATCGGCAAATTACTCAAAATGCTTAACTCGCCGAGAAAATCACTTTTGTTCCACAATGAATGTCTGGCAAAAAATAGTAGATTTCAATGCAAGCAGTTCTGAAACCGATCGGCAAATTACTCAAAATGCTGAACTCGCCGAGAAAATCACTTTTGTTCCACAATGAATGCCTGGCAAAAAATAGTTAATTGTGGTGCAAGCCGTTCTGAAACCAATCGGCAAATTACTCAAAATGCTTAACTCGCCGAGAAAATCACTTTTGTTCCACAATGAATGTCTGGCAAAAAATAGTTAATTTCAAAGCAAGCCGTTCTGACACCAATCGGCAAATTACTCAAAATGCTTAACTCGCCGAGAAAATCATTTTTGTTCCACAATGAATGTCTGGCAAAAAAAAAAAATTTCAATGCGAGCCGTTCTGAAACCAATCGGCAAATTACTCAAAATGCTTAACGCGCCGAGAAAATCACTTTTGTTCCACAATGAATGTCTGGCAAAAAATAGTAAATTTCAATGCAAGCCGTTCTGAAACCGATCGGCAAATTACTCAAAATGCTTAACGGGCCGAGAAAATCACTTTTTGCCCACAATGAATGCCTGGCAAAAAATAGTTAATGTCAATGCAAGCCGTTCTGAAAGCAATCGGCAAATTACTCAAAATGCATAACACGCCGAGAAAATCACTTTTGTTTCACAATGAATTTCTGGCAAAAAATAGTTAATTGTGATGCAAGCCGTTCTGAAACCAATCGGCAAATTACTCAAAATGCTTAACTCGCCGAGAAAATCACTTTTGTTCCACAATGAATGTCTGGCAAAAAATTGTTAATTTCAATGCAAGCCGCTCTGAAACCAATCGGCAAATTGCACAAAATGCTTAGCTCGCGGAGAAAATCACTTTTGTTCCACAATGAATGTCTGGCAAAAAATACTAAATTTCAATGCAAGCCGTTCTGAAACCAATCGGCAAATTACTCAAAATGCTGAACGCGCCGAGAAAATCACTTTTTTCCCACAATGAATGTCTGGCAAAAAATAGTTAATTTTGATACAAAACGTTCTGAAACCAATCGGCAATTTACTCAAAATGCTTAACGCGGCGAGGAAATCACTTTTGTTCCACAATGAATGCCTGGCACAAAACAGTTAATTTTAATGCAAGCCGTTCTGAAAGCAATCGGCAAATTACTCAAAATGCTTAACTAGCCGAGAAAATCACTTTTGTTTCACAATGAATTTCTGGCAAAAAATAGTTAATTGTGATGCAAGCCGTTCTGAAACCAATCGGCAAATTACTCAAAATGCTTAACTCTCCGAGAAAATCTCTTTTGTTCCACATTGAATGTCTGGCAAAATATAGTTAATTTCAATGCAAGCCGTTTTGAAACCAATCGGCAAATTACTCAAAATGCTTAACGCGCCGAGAAAATCACTTTTTTCCCACAATGAATGCCTAGGAAAAAGTAGTTAATTGTGATGCAAGCCGTTCTGAAACCAATCGGCAAATTACTCAAAAAGCTTAACTCGCCGAGAAAATCACTTTTGTTCCACAATGAATGTCTGGAAAAAATAGTTAATTTCAATGCAAGCCGTTCTGAAAGCAATCGGCAAATTACTCAAAATGCTTAACTAGCCGAGAAAATCACTTTTGTTCCACAATGAATGTCTGGCACAAAATAGTTAATTTTGATGCAAGCCGTTCTGAAACAGATCGGCAAATTACTCAAAATGCTTAACGCGCCGACGAAATCACTTTTATCCCACAATGAATGCCCGGCAAAAAATAGTTAATTTTGATGCAAGCCGTTCTGAAACCAATCGGCAAATTACTCAAATGCTTAACGCGCCGAAAAAATCACTTTTTTCCCACAATGAATGCCTGGCAAAAAATAGTAAATTTCAATGCAAGCCGTTCTGAAAGCAATCGGCAAATTTCTCAAAATGCTTAACACGCCGAGAAAATCACTTTTGTTTCACAATGAATTTCTGGCAAAACATAGTTAATTGTGATGCAAGCCGTTCTGAAACCAATCGGCAAATTACTCAAAATGCTTAACTCGCCGAGAAAGTCACTTTTGTTCCACAATGAATGTCTGGCAAAAAATTGTTAATTTCAATGCAAGCCGCTCTGAAACCAATCGGCAAATTGCTCAAAATGCTCGCCGAGAAAATCACTTTTGTTCCACAATGAATGTCTGGCAAAAAATAGTAAATTTCAATGCAAGCCGTTCTGAAACCGATCGGCAAATTATTCAAAATGCTTAACGCGCCGAGAAAGTCACTTTTATCCCACAATGAATGCCCGGCAAAAAATAGTTAATTTTGATGCAAGCCGTTCTGAAACCAATCGGCAAATTACTCAAAATGCTTAACGCGCCGAGAAAATCACTTTTTTCCCACAATGAATGCCTGGCAAAAAATAGTAAATTTCAATGCAAGCCGTTCTGAAAGCAATCGGCAAATTACTCAAAATGCTTAACTCTCCGAGAAAATCTCTTTTCTTCCACAATGAATGTCTGGCAAAATATAGTTAATTTCAATGCAAGCCGTTCTGAAACCAATCGGCAAATTACTCAAAATGCTTAACGCGCCGTGAAAATCACTTTTTTCCCACAATGAATGCCTAGGAAAAAGTAGTTAATTGTGATGCAAGCCGTTCTGAAACCAATCGGCAAATTACTCAAAATGCTTAACTCGACGAGAAAATCACTTTTGTTCCACAATGAATGTCTGGAAAAAATAGTTAATTTCAATGCAAGCCGTTCTGAAACCAATCGGCAAATTACTCAAAATGCTTAACTCGTCGAGAAAATCACTTTTGTTCCACAATGAATGTCTGGCAAAAAATAGTAAATTTCAATGCCAGCCGTTCTGGAACCAATCGGCAAATTACTCAAAATGCTTAACCCGCCGAGAAAATCACTTTTGTTCCACAACGAATGCCTGGCACAAAATAGTTAGTTTCAATGTAAGCCGTTCTGAAAGCAATCGGCAAATTACTCAAAATGCTTAACTCGCCGAGAAAATCACTTTTGTTCCACAATGAATGTCTGGTAAAAAGTAGTTCATTTTGATGCAGGCCGTTCTGAAACCAATCGGCAAATTACTCAAAATGCTTAACTCGCCGAGAAAATCACTTTTGTTCCACAATGAATGTCTGGCAAAAAATAGTAGATTTCAATGCAAGCAGTTCTGAAACCGATCGGCAAATTACTCAAAATGCTGAACTCGCCGAGAAAATCACTTTTGTTCCACAATGATGCCTGGCAAAAAATAGTTAATTGTGGTGCAAGCCGTTCTGAAACCAATCGGCAAATTACTCAAAATGCTTAACTCGCCGAGAAAATCACTTTTGTTCCACAATGAATGTCTGGCAAAAAATAGTTAATTTCAAAGCAAGCCGTTCTGACACCAATCGGCAAATTACTCAAAATGCTTAACTCGCCGAGAAAATCATTTTTGTTCCACAATGAATGTCTGGCAAAAAAAAAAAATTTCAATGCGAGCCGTTCTGAAACCAATCGGCAAATTACTCAAAATGCTTAACGCGCCGAGAAAATCACTTTTGTTCCACAATGAATGTCTGGCAAAAAATAGTAAATTTCAATGCAAGCCGTTCTGAAACCGATCGGCAAATTACTCAAAATGCTTAACGGGCCGAGAAAATCACTTTTTGCCCACAATGAATGCCTGGCAAAAAATAGTTAATGTCAATGCAAGCCGTTCTGAAAGCAATCGGCAAATTACTCAAAATGCATAACACGCCGAGAAAATCACTTTTGTTTCACAATGAATTTCTGGCAAAAAATAGTTAATTGTGATGCAAGCCGTTCTGAAACCAATCGGCAAATTACTCAAAATGCTTAACTCGCCGAGAAAATCACTTTTGTTCCACAATGAATGTCTGGCAAAAAATTGTTAATTTCAATGCAAGCCGCTCTGAAACCAATCGGCAAATTGCACAAAATGCTTAGCTCGCCGAGAAAATCACTTTTGTTCCACAATGAATGTCTGGCAAAAAATACTAAATTTCAATGCAAGCCGTTCTGAAACCAATCGGCAAATTACTCAAAATGCTGAACGCGCCGAGAAAATCACTTTTTTCCCACAATGAATGTCTGGCAAAAAATAGTTAATTTTGATACAAAACGTTCTGAAACCAATCGGCAATTTACTCAAAATGCTTAACGCGGCGAGGAAATCACTTTTGTTCCACAATGAATGCCTGGCACAAAACAGTTAATTTCAATGCAAGCCGTTCTGAAAGCAATCGGCAAATTACTCAAAATGCTTAACTAGCCGAGAAAATCACTTTTGTTTCACAATGAATTTCTGGCAAAAAATAGTTAATTGTGATGCAAGCCGTTCTGAAACCAATCGGCAAATTACTCAAAATGCTTAACTCTCCGAGAAAATCTCTTTTGTTCCACATTGAATGTCTGGCAAAATATAGTTAATTTCAATGCAAGCCGTTTTGAAACCAATCGGCAAATTACTCAAAATGCTTAACGCGCCGAGAAAATCACTTTTTTCCCACAATGAATGCCTAGGAAAAAGTAGTTAATTGTGATGCAAGCCGTTCTGAAACCAATCGGCAAATTACTCAAAAAGCTTAACTCGCCGAGAAAATCACTTTTGTTCCACAATGAATGTCTGGAAAAAATAGTTAATTTCAATGCAAGCCGTTCTGAAAGCAATCGGCAAATTACTCAAAATGCTTAACTCTCCGAGAAAATCTCTTTTCTTCCACAATGAATGTCTGGCAAAATATAGTTAATTTCAATGCAAGCCGTTCTGAAACCAATCGGCAAATTACTCAAAATGCTTAACGCGCCGTGAAAATCACTTTTTTCCCACAATGAATGCCTAGGAAAAAGTAGTTAATTGTGATGCAAGCCGTTCTGAAACCAATCGGCAAATTACTCAAAATGCTTAACTCGACGAGAAAATCACTTTTGTTCCACAATGAATGTCTGGAAAAAATAGTTAATTTCAATGCAAGCCGTTCTGAAACCAATCGGCAAATTACTCAAAATGCTTAACTCGTCGAGAAAATCACTTTTGTTCCACAATGAATGTCTGGCAAAAAATAGTAAATTTCAATGCCAGCCGTTCTGGAACCAATCGGCAAATTACTCAAAATGCTTAACGCGCCGAGAAAATCACTTTTGTTCCACAACGAATGCCTGGCACAAAATAGTTAGTTTCAATGTAAGCCGTTCTGAAAGCAATCGGCAAATTACTCAAAATGCTTAACTCGCCGAGAAAATCACTTTTGTTCCACAATGAATGTCTGGTAAAAAGTAGTTCATTTTGATGCAGGCCGTTCTGAAACCAATCGGCAAATTACTCAAAATGCTTAACTCGCCGAGAAAATCACTTTTGTTCCACAATGAATGTCTGGCAAAAAATAGTAGATTTCAATGCAAGCAGTTCTGAAACCGATCGGCAAATTACTCAAACTGCTGAACTCGCCGAGAAAATCACTTTTGTTCCACAATGAATGCCTGGCAAAAAATAGTTAATTGTGGTGCAAGCCGTTCTGAAACCAATCGGCAAATTACTCAAAATGCTTAACTCGCCGAGAAAATCACTTTTGTTCCACAATGAATGTCTGGCAAAAAATAGTTAATTTCAAAGCAAGCCGTTCTGACACCAATCGGCAAATTACTCAAAATGCTTAACTCGCCGAGAAAATCATTTTTGTTCCACAATGAATGTCTGGCAAAAAAAAAAAATTTCAATGCGAGCCGTTCTGAAACCAATCGGCAAATTACTCAAAATGCTTAACGCGCCGAGAAAATCACTTTTGTTCCACAATGAATGTCTGGCAAAAAATAGTAAATTTCAATGCAAGCCGTTCTGAAACCGATCGGCAAATTACTCAAAATGCTTAACGGGCCGAGAAAATCACTTTTTGCCCACAATGAATGCCTGGCAAAAAATAGTTAATTTCAATGCAAGCCGTTCTGAAACCAATCGGCAAATTACTCAAAATGCTTAATGCGCCGAGAAAATCACTTTTTTCCCCCAATGAATGCCTGGCAAAAAATAGTAAATTTCAATGGGAGCCGTTCTGAAACCAATCGGCAAATTACTCAAAATGCTTAACGCGGCGAGGAAATCCCTTTTGTTCCACAATGAATGCCTGGCACAAAATAGTTAATTTCAATGCAAGCCGTTCTGAAAGCAATCGGCAAATTACTCAAAATGCTTAACTAGCCGAGAAAATCACTTTTGTTCCACAATGAATGTCTGGCACAAAATAGTTAATTTTGATGCAAGCCGTTCTGAAACAGATCGGCAAATTACTCAAAATGCTTAACGCGACGACAAAATCACTTTTATCCCACAATGAATGCCCGGCAAAAAATAGTTAATTTTGATGCAAGCCGTTCTGAAACCAATCGGCAAATTACTCAAATGCTTAACGCGCCGAAAAAATCACTTTTTTCCCACAATGAATGCCTGGCAAAAAATAGTAAATTTCAATGCAAGCCGTTCTGAAAGCAATCGGCAAATTTCTCAAAATGCTTAACACGCCGAGAAAATCACTTTTGTTTCACAATGAATTTCTGGCAAAACATAGTTAATTGTGATGCAAGCCGTTCTGAAACCAATCGGCAAATTACTCAAAATGCTTAACTCGCCGAGAAAGTCACTTTTGTTCCACAATGAATGTCTGGCAAAAAATTGTTAATTTCAATGCAAGCCGCTCTGAAACCAATCGGAAAATTGCTCAAAATGCTCGCCGAGAAAATCACTTTTGTTCCACAATGAATGTCTGGCAAAAAATAGTAAATTTCAATGCAAGCCGTTCTGAAACCGATCGGCAAATTATTCAAAATGCTTAACGCGCCGAGAAAGTCACTTTTATCCCACAATGAATGCCCGGCAAAAAATAGTTAATTTTGATGCAAGCCGTTCTGAAACCAATCGGCAAATTACTCAAAATGCTTAACGCGCCGAGAAAATCACTTTTTTCCCACAATGAATGCCTGGCAAAAAATAGTAAATTTCAATGCAAGCCGTTCTGAAAGCAATCGGCAAATTACTCAAAATGCTTAACTCTCCGAGAAAATCTCTTTTCTTCCACAATGAATGTCTGGCAAAATATAGTTAATTTCAATGCAAGCCGTTCTGAAACCAATCGGCAAATTACTCAAAATGCTTAACGCGCCGTGAAAATCACTTTTTTCCCACAATGAATGCCTAGGAAAAAGTAGTTAATTGTGATGCAAGCCGTTCTGAAACCAATCGGCAAATTACTCAAAATGCTTAACTCGACGAGAAAATCACTTTTGTTCCACAATGAATGTCTGGAAAAAATAGTTAATTTCAATGCAAGCCGTTCTGAAACCAATCGGCAAATTACTCAAAATGCTTAACTCGTCGAGAAAATCACTTTTGTTCCACAATGAATGTCTGGCAAAAAATAGTAAATTTCAATGCCAGCCGTTCTGGAACCAATCGGCAAATTACTCAAAATGCTTAACGCGCCGAGAAAATCACTTTTGTTCCACAACGAATGCCTGGCACAAAATAGTTAGTTTCAATGTAAGCCGTTCTGAAAGCAATCGGCAAATTACTCAAAATGCTTAACTCGCCGAGAAAATCACTTTTGTTCCACAATGAATGTCTGGTAAAAAGTAGTTCATTTTGATGCAGGCCGTTCTGAAACCAATCGGCAAATTACTCAAAATGCTTAACTCGCCGAGAAAATCACTTTTGTTCCACAATGAATGTCTGGCAAAAAATAGTAGATTTCAATGCAAGCAGTTCTGAAACCGATCGGCAAATTACTCAAAATGCTGAACTCGCCTAGAAAATCACTTTTGTTCCACAATGAATGCCTGGCAAAAAATAGTTAATTGTGGTGCAAGCCGTTCTGAAACCAATCGGCAAATTACTCAAAATGCTTAACTCGCCGAGAAAATCACTTTTGTTCCACAATGAATGTCTGGCAAAAAATAGTTAATTGTGATGCAAGCCGTTCTGACACCAATCGGCAAATTACTCAAAATGCTTAACTCGCCGAGAAAATCATTTTTGTTCCACAATGAATGTCTGGCAAAAAAAAAAAATTTCAATGCGAGCCGTTCTGAAACCAATCGGCAAATTACTCAAAATGCTTAACGCGCCGAGAAAATCACTTTTGTTCCACAATGAATGTCTGGCAAAAAATAGTAAATTTCAATGCAAGCCGTTCTGAAACCGATCGGCAAATTACTCAAAATGCTTAACGGGCCGAGAAAATCCACTTTTTGCCCACAATGAATGCCTGGCAAAAAATAGTTAATGTCAATGCAAGCCGTTCTGAAAGCAATCGGCAAATTACTCAAAATGCTTAACACGCCGAGAAAATCACTTTTGTTTCACAATGAATTTCTGGCAAAAAATAGTTAATTGTGATGCAAGCCGTTCTGAAACCAATCGGCAAATTACTCAAAATGCTTAACTCGCCGAGAAAATCACTTTTGTTCCACAATGAATGTCTGGCAAAAAATTGTTAATTTCAATGCAAGCCGCTCTGAAACCAATCGGCAAATTGCACAAAATGCTTAGCTCGCCGAGAAAATCACTTTTGTTCCACAATGAATGTCTGGCAAAAAATACTAAATTTCAATGCAAGCCGTTCTGAAACCAATCGGCAAATTACTCAAAATGCTTAACGCGGCGAGGAAATCCCTTTTGTTCCACAATGAATGCCTGGCACAAAATAGTTAATTTCAATGCAAGCCGTTCTGAAAGCAATCGGCAAATTACTCAAAATGCTTAACTAGCCGAGAAAATCACTTTTGTTCCACAATGAATGTCTGGCACAAAATAGTTAATTTTGATGCAAGCCGTTCTGAAACAGATCGGCAAATTACTCAAAATGCTTAACGCGCCGACAAAATCACTTTTATCCCACAATGAATGCCCGGCAAAAAATAGTTAATTTTGATGCAAGCCGTTCTGAAACCAATCGGCAAATTACTCAAATGCTTAACGCGCCGAAAAAATCACTTTTTTCCCACAATGAATGCCTGGCAAAAAATAGTAAATTTCAATGCAAGCCGTTCTGAAAGCAATCGGCAAATTTCTCAAAATGCTTAACACGCCGAGAAAATCACTTTTGTTTCACAATGAATTTCTGGCAAAACATAGTTAATTGTGATGCAAGCCGTTCTGAAACCAATCGGCAAATTACTCAAAATGCTTAACTCGCCGAGAAAGTCACTTTTGTTCCACAATGAATGTCTGGCAAAAAATTGTTAATTTCAATGCAAGCCGCTCTGAAACCAATCGGCAAATTGCTCAAAATGCTCGCCGAGAAAATCACTTTTGTTCCACAATGAATGTCTGGCAAAAAATAGTAAATTTCAATGCAAGCCGTTCTGAAACCGATCGGCAAATTATTCAAAATGCTTAACGCGCCGAGAAAGTCACTTTTATCCCACAATGAATGCCCGGCAAAAAATAGTTAATTTTGATGCAAGCCGTTCTGAAACCAATCGACAAATTACTCAAAATGCTTAACGCGCCGAGAAAATCACTTTTTTCCCACAATGAATGCCTGGCAAAAAATAGTAAATTTCAATGCAAGCCGTTCTGAAAGCAATCGGCAAATTACTCAAAATGCTTAACACGCCGAGAAAATCACTTCTGTTTCACAATGAATTTCTGGCAAAAAATAGTTAATTGTGATGCAAGCCGTTCTGAAACCAATCGGCAAATTACTCAAAATGCTTAACTCTCCGAGAAAATCTCTTTTCTTCCACAATGAATGTCTGGCAAAATATAGTTAATTTCAATGCAAGCCGTTCTGAAACCAATCGGCAAATTACTCAAAATGCTTAACGCGCCGTGAAAATCACTTTTTTCCCACAATGAATGCCTAGGAAAAAGTAGTTAATTGTGATGCAAGCCGTTCTGAAACCAATCGGCAAATTACTCAAAATGCTTAACTCGACGAGAAAATCACTTTTGTTCCACAATGAATGTCTGGAAAAAATAGTTAATTTCAATGCAAGCCGTTCTGAAACCAATCGGCAAATTACTCAAAATGCTTAACTCGCCGAGAAAATCACTTTTGTTCCACAATGAATGTCTGGCAAAAAATTGTTAATTTCAATGCAAGCCGCTCTGAAACCAATCGGCAAATTGCACAAAATGCTTAGCTCGCCGAGAAAATCACTTTTGTTCCACAATGAATGTCTGGCAAAAAATACTAAATTTCAATGCAAGCCGTTCTGAAACCAATCGGCAAATTACTCAAAATGCTGAACGCGCCGAGAAAATCACTTTTTTCCCACAATGAATGTCTGGCAAAAAATAGTTAATTTTGATACAAAACGTTCTGAAACCAATCGGCAATTTACTCAAAATGCTTAACGCGGCGAGGAAATCACTTTTGTTCCACAATGAATGCCTGGCACAAAACAGTTAATTTCAATGCAAGCCGTTCTGAAAGCAATCGGCAAATTACTCAAAATGCTTAACTAGCCGAGAAAATCACTTTTGTTTCACAATGAATTTCTGGCAAAAAATAGTTAATTGTGATGCAAGCCGTTCTGAAACCAATCGGCAAATTACTCAAAATGCTTAACTCTCCGAGAAAATCTCTTTTGTTCCACATTGAATGTCTGGCAAAATATAGTTAATTTCAATGCAAGCCGTTTTGAAACCAATCGGCAAATTACTCAAAATGCTTAACGCGCCGAGAAAATCACTTTTTTCCCACAATGAATGCCTAGGAAAAAGTAGTTAATTGTGATGCAAGCCGTTCTGAAACCAATCGGCAAATTACTCAAAAAGCTTAACTCGCCGAGAAAATCACTTTTGTTCCACAATCAATGTCTGGAAAAAATAGTTAATTTCAATGCAAGCCGTTCTGAAAGCAATCGGCAAATTACTCAAAATGCTTAACTCTCCGAGAAAATCTCTTTTCTTCCACAATGAATGTCTGGCAAAATATAGTTAATTTCAATGCAAGCCGTTCTGAAACCAATCGGCAAATTACTCAAAATGCTTAACGCGCCGTGAAAATCACTTTTTTCCCACAATGAATGCCTAGGAAAAAGTAGTTAATTGTGATGCAAGCCGTTCTGAAACCAATCGGCAAATTACTCAAAATGCTTAACTCGACGAGAAAATTACTTTTGTTCCACAATGAATGTCTGGAAAAAATAGTTAATTTCAATGCAAGCCGTTCTGAAACCAATCGGCAAATTACTCAAAATGCTTAACTCGTCGAGAAAATCACTTTTGTTCCACAATGAATGTCTGGCAAAAAATAGTAAATTTCAATGCCAGCCGTTCTGGAACCAATCGGCAAATTACTCAAAATGCTTAACGCGCCGAGAAAATCACTTTTGTTCCACAACGAATGCCTGGCACAAAATAGTTAGTTTCAATGTAAGCCGTTCTGAAAGCAATCGGCAAATTACTCAAAATGCTTAACTCGCCGAGAAAATCACTTTTGTTCCACAATGAATGTCTGGTAAAAAGTAGTTCATTTTGATGCAGGCCGTTCTGAAACCAATCGGCAAATTACTCAAAATGCTTAACTCGCCGAGAAAATCACTTTTGTTCCACAATGAATGTCTGGCAAAAAATAGTAGATTTCAATGCAAGCAGTTCTGAAACCGATCGGCAAATTACTCAAAATGCTGAACTCGCCGAGAAAATCACTTTTGTTCCACAATGAATGCCTGGCAAAAAATAGTTAATTGTGGTGCAAGCCGTTCTGAAACCAATCGGCAAATTACTCAAAATGCTTAACTCGCCGAGAAAATCACTTTTGTTCCACAATGAATGTCTGGCAAAAAATAGTTAATTTCAAAGCAAGCCGTTCTGACACCAATCGGCAAATTACTCAAAATGCTTAACTCGCCGAGAAAATCATTTTTGTTCCACAATGAATGTCTGGCAAAAAAAAAAAATTTCAATGCGAGCCGTTCTGAAACCAATCGGCAAATTACTCAAAATGCTTAACGCGCCGAGAAAATCACTTTTGTTCCACAATGAATGTCTGGCAAAAAATAGTAAATTTCAATGCAAGCCGTTCTGAAACCGATCGGCAAATTACTCAAAATGCTTAACGGGCCGAGAAAATCACTTTTTGCCCACAATGAATGCCTGGCAAAAAATAGTTAATTTCAATGCAAGCCGTTCTGAAACCAATCGGCAAATTACTCAAAATGCTTAACGCGCCGAGAAAATCACTTTTTTCCCCCAATGAATGCCTGGCAAAAAATAGTAAATTTCAATGGGAGCCGTTCTGAAACCAATCGGCAAATTACTCAAAATGCTTAACGCGGCGAGGAAATCCCTTTTGTTCCACAATGAATGCCTGGCACAAAATAGTTAATTTCAATGCAAGCCGTTCTGAAAGCAATCGGCAAATTACTCAAAATGCTTAACTAGCCGAGAAAATCACTTTTGTTCCACAATGAATGTCTGGCACAAAATAGTTAATTTTGATGCAAGCCGTTCTGAAACAGATCGGCAAATTACTCAAAATGCTTAACGCGCCGACAAAATCACTTTTATCCCACAATGAATGCCCGGCAAAAAATAGTTAATTTTGATGCAAGCCGTTCTGAAACCAATCGGCAAATTACTCAAATGCTTAACGCGCCGAAAAAATCACTTTTTTCCCACAATGAATGCCTGGCAAAAAATAGTAAATTTCAATGCAAGCCGTTCTGAAAGCAATCGGCAAATTTCTCAAAATGCTTAACACGCCGAGAAAATCACTTTTGTTTCACAATGAATTTCTGGCAAAACATAGTTAATTGTGATGCAAGCCGTTCTGAAACCAATCGGCAAATTACTCAAAATGCTTAACTCGCCGAGAAAGTCACTTTTGTTCCACAATGAATGTCTGGCAAAAAATTGTTAATTTCAATGCAAGCCGCTCTGAAACCAATCGGCAAATTGCTCAAAATGCTCGCCGAGAAAATCACTTTTGTTCCACAATGAATGTCTGGCAAAAAATAGTAAATTTCAATGCAAGCCGTTCTGAAACCGATCGGCAAATTATTCAAAATGCTTAACGCGCCGAGAAAGTCACTTTTATCCCACAATGAATGCCCGGCAAAAAATAGTTAATTTTGATGCAAGCCGTTCTGAAACCAATCGGCAAATTACTCAAAATGCTTAACGCGCCGAGAAAATCACTTTTTTCCCACAATGAATGCCTGGCAAAAAATAGTAAATTTCAATGCAAGCCGTTCTGAAAGCAATCGGCAAATTACTCAAAATGCTTAACTCTCCGAGAAAATCTCTTTTCTTCCACAATGAATGTCTGGCAAAATATAGTTAATTTCAATGCAAGCCGTTCTGAAACCAATCGGCAAATTACTCAAAATGCTTAACGCGCCGTGAAAATCACTTTTTTCCCACAATGAATGCCTAGGAAAAAGTAGTTAATTGTGATGCAAGCCGTTCTGAAACCAATCGGCAAATTACTCAAAATGCTTAACTCGACGAGAAAATCACTTTTGTTCCACAATGAATGTCTGGAAAAAATAGTTAATTTCAATGCAAGCCGTTCTGAAACCAATCGGCAAATTACTCAAAATGCTTAACTCGTCGCGAAAATCACTTTTGTTCCACAATGAATGTCTGGCAAAAAATAGTAAATTTCAATGCCAGCCGTTCTGGAACCAATCGGCAAATTACTCAAAATGCTTAACGCGCCGAGAAAATCACTTTTGTTCCACAACGAATGCCTGGCACAAAATAGTTAGTTTCAATGTAAGCCGTTCTGAAAGCAATCGGCAAATTACTCAAAATGCTTAACTCGCCGAGAAAATCACTTTTGTTCCACAATGAATGTCTGGTAAAAAGTAGTTCATTTTGATGCAGGCCGTTCTGAAACCAATCGGCAAATTACTCAAAATGCTTAACTCGCCGAGAAAATCACTTTTGTTCCACAATGAATGTCTGGCAAAAAATAGTAGATTTCAATGCAAGCAGTTCTGAAACCGATCGGCAAATTACTCAAAATGCTGAACTCGCCGAGAAAATCACTTTTGTTCCACAATGAATGCCTGGCAAAAAATAGTTAATTGTGGTGCAAGCCGTTCTGAAACCAATCGGCAAATTACTCAAAATGCTTAACTCGCCGAGAAAATCACTTTTGTTCCACAATGAATGTCTGGCAAAAAATAGTTAATTGTGATGCAAGCCGTTCTGACACCAATCGGCAAATTACTCAAAATGCTTAACTCGCCGAGAAAATCATTTTTGTTCCACAATGAATGTCTGGCAAAAAAAAAAAATTTCAATGCGAGCCGTTCTGAAACCAATCGGCAAATTACTCAAAATGCTTAACGCGCCGAGAAAATCACTTTTGTTCCACAATGAATGTCTGGCAAAAAATAGTAAATTTCAATGCAAGCCGTTCTGAAACCGATCGGCAAATTACTCAAAATGCTTAACGGGCCGAGAAAATCCACTTTTTGCCCACAATGAATGCCTGGCAAAAAATAGTTAATGTCAATGCAAGCCGTTCTGAAAGCAATCGGCAAATTACTCAAAATGCTTAACACGCCGAGAAAATCACTTTTGTTTCACAATGAATTTCTGGCAAAAAATAGTTAATTGTGATGCAAGCCGTTCTGAAACCAATCGGCAAATTACTCAAAATGCTTAACTCGCCGAGAAAATCACTTTTGTTCCACAATGAATGTCTGGCAAAAAATTGTTAATTTCAATGCAAGCCGCTCTGAAACCAATCGGCAAATTGCACAAAATGCTTAGCTCGCCGAGAAAATCACTTTTGTTCCACAATGAATGTCTGGCAAAAAATACTAAATTTCAATGCAAGCCGTTCTGAAACCAATCGGCAAATTACTCAAAATGCTTAACGCGGCGAGGAAATCCCTTTTGTTCCACAATGAATGCCTGGCACAAAATAGTTAATTTCAATGCAAGCCGTTCTGAAAGCAATCGGCAAATTACTCAAAATGCTTAACTAGCCGAGAAAATCACTTTTGTTCCACAATGAATGTCTGGCACAAAATAGTTAATTTTGATGCAAGCCGTTCTGAAACAGATCGGCAAATTACTCAAAATGCTTAACGCGCCGACAAAATCACTTTTATCCCACAATGAATGCCCGGCAAAAAATAGTTAATTTTGATGCAAGCCGTTCTGAAACCAATCGGCAAATTACTCAAATGCTTAACGCGCCGAAAAAATCACTTTTTTCCCACAATGAATGCCTGGCAAAAAATAGCAAATTTCAATGCAAGCCGTTCTGAAAGCAATCGGCAAATTTCTCAAAATGCTTAACACGCCGAGAAAATCACTTTTGTTTCACAATGAATTTCTGGCAAAACATAGTTAATTGTGATGCAAGCCGTTCTGAAACCAATCGGCAAATTACTCAAAATGCTTAACTCGCCGAGAAAGTCACTTTTGTTCCACAATGAATGTCTGGCAAAAAATTGTTAATTTCAATGCAAGCCGCTCTGAAACCAATCGGCAAATTGCTCAAAATGCTCGCCGAGAAAATCACTTTTGTTCCACAATGAATGTCTGGCAAAAAATAGTAAATTTCAATGCAAGCCGTTCTGAAACCGATCGGCAAATTATTCAAAATGCTTAACGCGCCGAGAAAGTCACTTTTATCCCACAATGAATGCCCGGCAAAAAATAGTTAATTTTGATGCAAGCCGTTCTGAAACCAATCGGCAAATTACTCAAAATGCTTAACGCGCCGAGAAAATCACTTTTTTCCCACAATGAATGCCTGGCAAAAAATAGTAAATTTCAATGCAAGCCGTTCTGAAAGCAATCGGCAAATTACTCAAAATGCTTAACACGCCGAGAAAATCACTTCTGTTTCACAATGAATTTCTGGCAAAAAATAGTTAATTGTGATGCAAGCCGTTCTGAAACCAATCGGCAAATTACTCAAAATGCTTAACTCTCCGAGAAAATCTCTTTTCTTCCACAATGAATGTCTGGCAAAATATAGTTAATTTCAATGCAAGCCGTTCTGAAACCAATCGGCAAATTACTCAAAATGCTTAACGCGCCGTGAAAATCACTTTTTTCCCACAATGAATGCCTAGGAAAAAGTAGTTAATTGTGATGCAAGCCGTTCTGAAACCAATCGGCAAATTACTCAAAATGCTTAACTCGACGAGAAAATCACTTTTGTTCCACAATGAATGTCTGGAAAAAATAGTTAATTTCAATGCAAGCCGTTCTGAAACCAATCGGCAAATTACTCAAAATGCTTAACTCGTCGAGAAAATCACTTTTGTTCCACAATGAATGTCTGGCAAAAAATAGTAAATTTCAATGCCAGCCGTTCTGGAACCAATCGGCAAATTACTCAAAATGCTTAACGCGCCGAGAAAATCACTTTTGTTCCACAACGAATGCCTGGCACAAAATAGTTAGTTTCAATGTAAGCCGTTCTGAAAGCAATCGGCAAATTACTCAAAATGCTTAACTCGCCGAGAAAATCACTTTTGTTCCACAATGAATGTCTGGTAAAAAGTAGTTCATTTTGATGCAGGCCGTTCTGAAACCAATCGGCAAATTACTCAAAATGCTTAACACGCCGAGAAAATCACTTCTGTTTCACAATGAATTTCTGGCAAAAAATAGTAGATTTCAATGCAAGCAGTTCTGAAACCGATCGGCAAATTACTCAAAATGCTGAACTCGCCGAGAAAATCACTTTTCTTCCACAATGAATGTCTGGCAAAATATAGTTAATTTCAATGCAAGCCGTTCTGAAACCAATCGGCAAATTACTCAAAATGCTTAACGCGCCGTGAAAATCACTTTTTTCCCACAATGAATGCCTAGGAAAAAGTAGTTAATTGTGATGCAAGCCGTTCTGAAACCAATCGGCAAATTACTCAAAATGCTTAACTCGACGAGAAAATCACTTTTGTTCCACAATGAATGTCTGGAAAAAATAGTTAATTTCAATGCAAGCCGTTCTGAAACCAATCGGCAAATTACTCAAAATGCTTAACTCGTCGAGAAAATCACTTTTGTTCCACAATGAATGTCTGGCAAAAAATAGTAAATTTCAATGCCAGCCGTTCTGGAACCAATCGGCAAATTACTCAAAATGCTTAACGCGCCGAGAAAATCACTTTTGTTCCACAACGAATGCCTGGCACAAAATAGTTAGTTTCAATGTAAGCCGTTCTGAAAGCAATCGGCAAATTACTCAAAATGCTTAACTCGCCGAGAAAATCACTTTTGTTCCACAATGAATGTCTGGTAAAAAGTAGTTCATTTTGATGCAGGCCGTTCTGAAACCAATCGGCAAATTACTCAAAATGCTTAACTCGCCGAGAAAATCACTTTTGTTCCACAATGCATGTCTGGCAAAAAATAGTAGATTTCAATGCAAGCAGTTCTGAAACCGATCGGCAAATTACTCAAAATGCTGAACTCGCCGAGAAAATCACTTTTGTTCCACAATGAATGCCTGGCAAAAAATAGTTAATTGTTGTGCAAGCCGTTCTGAAACCAATCGGCAAATTACTCAAAATGCTTAACTCGCCGAGAAAATCACTTTTGTTCCACAATGAATGTCTGGCAAAAAATAGTTAATTTCAAAGCAAGCCGTTCTGACACCAATCGGCAAATTACTCAAAATGCTTAACTCGCCGAGAAAATCACTTTTGTTCCACAATGAATGTCTGGCAAAAAAAAAAAATTTCAATGCGAGCCGTTCTGAAACCAATCGGCAAATTACTCAAAATGCTTAACGCGCCGAGAAAATCACTTTTGTTCCACAATGAATGTCTGGCAAAAAATAGTAAATTTCAATGCAAGCCGTTCTGAAACCGATCGGCAAATTACTCAAAATGCTTAACGGGCCGAGAAAATCACTTTTTGCCCACAATGAATGCCTGGCAAAAAATAGTTAATGTCAATGCAAGCCGTTCTGAAAGCAATCGGCAAATTACTCAAAATGCTTAACACGCCGAGAAAATCACTTTTGTTTCACAATGAATTTCTGGCAAAAAATAGTTAATTGTGATGCAAGCCGTTCTGAAACCAATCGGCAAATTACTCAAAATGCTTAACTCGCCGAGAAAATCACTTTTGTTCCACAATGAATGTCTGGCAAAAAATTGTTAATTTCAATGCAAGCCGCTCTGAAACCAATCGGCAAATTGCACAAAATGCTTAGCTCGCCGAGAAAATCACTTTTGTTCCACAATGAATGTCTGGCAAAAAATACTAAATTTCAATGCAAGCCGTTCTGAAACCAATCGGCAAATTACTCAAAATGCTGAACGCGCCGAGAAAATCACTTTTTTCCCACAATGAATGTCTGGCAAAAAATAATTAATTTTGATACAAAACGTTCTGAAACCAATCGGCAATTTACTCAAAATGCTTAACGCGGCGAGGAAATCACTTTTGTTCCACAATGAATGCCTGGCACAAAACAGTTAATTTCAATGCAAGCCGTTCTGAAAGCAATCGGCAAATTACTCAAAATGCTTAACTAGCCGAGAAAATCACTTTTGTTTCACAATGAATTTCTGGCAAAAAATAGTTAATTGTGATGCAAGCCGTTCTGAAACCAATCGGCAAATTACTCAAAATGCTTAACTCTCCGAGAAAATCTCTTTTGTTCCACATTGAATGTCTGGCAAAATATAGTTAATTTCAATGCAAGCCGTTTTGAAACCAATCGGCAAATTACTCAAAATGCTTAACGCGCCGAGAAAATCACTTTTTTCCCACAATGAATGCCTAGGAAAAAGTAGTTAATTGTGATGCAAGCCGTTCTGAAACCAATCGGCAAATTACTCAAAAAGCTTAACTCGCCGAGAAAATCACTTTTGTTCCACAATGAATGTCTGGAAAAAATAGTTAATTTCAATGCAAGCCGTTCTGAAACCAATCGGCAAATTACTCAAAATGCTTAACTCGTCGAGAAAATCACTTTTGTTCCACAATGAATGTCTGGCAAAAAATAGTAAATTTCAATGCCAGCCGTTCTGGAACGAATCGGCAAATTACTCAAAATGCTGAACGCGCCGAGAAAATCACTTTTGTTCCACAACGAATGCCTGGCACAAAATAGTTAGTTTCAATGCAAGCCGTTCTGAAAGCAATCGGCAAATTACTCAAAATGCTTAACTCGCCGAGAAAATCACTTTTGTTCCACAATGAATGTCTGGCAAAAAATAGTTAATTTCAAAGCAAGCCGTTCTGAAACCAATCGGCAAATTACTCAAAATGCTTAACTCGCCGAGAAAATCACTTTTGTTCCACAATGAATGTCTGGCAAAAAATAGTTAATTTCAAAGCAAGCCGTTCTGAAACCAATCGGCAAATTACTCAAAATGCTTAACTCGCCGAGAAAATCACTTTTGTTCCACAATGAATGTCTGGCAAAAAATGGCAAATTTCAATGGGAGCCGTTCTGAAACCAATCGGCAAATTACTCAAAATGCTTAACGCGCCGAGAAAATCACTTTTGTTCCACAATGAATGTCTGGCAAAAAATAGTAAATTTCAATGCAAGCCGTTCTGAAACCGATCGGCAAATTACTCAAAATGCTTAACGCGCCGAGAAAATCACTTTTTGCCCACAATGAATGCCAGGCAAAAAAGAGTTAATTGTGATGCAAGCCGTTCTGAAACCAATCGGCAAATTACTCAAAATGCTTAACGCGCCGAGAAAATCACTGTTTTCCCACAATGAATGCCTGGCAAAAGAAAGTTAATTGTGATGCAAGCCGTTCTGAAACCAATCGGCAAATTACTCAAAATGCTTAACTCGCCGAGAAAATCACTTTTGTTCCACAATGAATGCCTAGCAAAAAATAGTTAATTTCAATGCAAGCCGTTCTGAAACCAATCGGCAAATTACTCAAAATGCTTAACGCGCCGAGAAAATCACTTTTTTCCCCCAATGAATGCCTGGCAAAAAATAGTAAATTTCAATGGGAGCCGTTCTGAAACCAATCGGCAAATTACTCAAAATGCTTAACACGGCGAGGAAATCACTTTTGTTCCACAATGAATGCCTGGCACAAAATAGTTAATTTCAATGCAAGCCGTTCTGAAAGCAATCGGCAAATTACTCAAAATGCTGAACTAGCCGAGAAAATCACTTTTGTTCCACAATGAATGTCTGGCACAAAATAGTTAATTTTGATGCAAGCCGTTCTGAAACCGATCGGCAAATTACTCAAAATGCTTAACGGGCCGAGAAAATCACTTTTTGCCCACAATGAATGCCTGGCAAAACATAGTTAATTTCAATGCAAGCCGTTCTGAAAGCAATCGGCAAATTACTCAAAATGCTTAACACGCCGAGAAAATCACTTTTGTTTCACAATGAATTTCTGGCAAAAAATAGTTAATTGTGATGCAAGCCGTTCTGAAACCAATCGGCAAATTACTCAAAATGCTTAACTCGCCGAGAAAATCACTTTTGTTCCACAATGAATGTCTGGCAAAAAATTGTTAATTTCAATGCAAGCCGCTCTGAAACCAATCGGCAAATTGCACAAAATGCTTAGCTCGCCGAGAAAATCACTTTTGTTCCACAATGAATGTCTGGCAAAAAATAGTTAATTTTGATGCAAGACGTTCTGAAACCAATCGGCAATTTACTCAAAATGCTTAACGCGGCGAGGAAATCACTTTTGTTCCACAATGAATGCCTGGCACAAAATAGTTAATTTCAATGCAAGCCGTTCTGAAACCGATCGGCAAATTACTCAAAATGCTTAACGCGGCGAGGAAATCACTTTTGTTCCACAATGAATGTCTGGCAAAAAATTGTTAATTTCAATGCAAGCCGCTCTGAAACCAATCGGCAAATTGCACAAAATGCTTAGCTCGCCGAGAAAATCACTTTTGTTCCACAATGAATGTCTGGCAAAAAATAGTTAATTTTGATGCAAGACGTTCTGAAACCAATCGGCAATTTACTCAAAATGCTTAACGCGGCGAGGAAATCACTTTTGTTCCACAATGAATGCCTGGCACAAAATAGTTAATTTCAATGCAAACCGTTCTGAAACCGATCGGCAAATTACTCAAAATGCTTAACTCGCTGAGAAAATCACTTTTGTTCCACAATGAATGTCTGGCAAAAAATAGGAAATTTCAATGCCAGCCGTTCTGGAACCAATCGGCAAATTACTCAAAATGCTTAACGCGCCGAGAAAATCACTTTTTTTCCACAATGAATGCCTGGCACAAAATAGTTAGTTCCAATGCAAGCCGTTCTGAAAGCAATCGGCAAATTACTCAAAATGCTGAACTCGCCGAGAAAATCACTTTTGTTCCACAATGAATGTCTGGCAAAAAGTAGTTCATTTTGATGCAAGCCGTTCTGAAACCAATCGGCAAATTACCCAAAATCCTCAACTCGCCGAGAAAATCACTTTTGTTCCACAATGAATGTCTGGCAAAAAATAGTAAATTTCAATGCAAGCAGTTCTGAAACCAATCGGCAAATTGCTCAAAATGCTGAACTCGCCGAGAAAATCACTTTTGTTTCACAATGAATTTCTGGCAAAAAGTAGTTCATTTTGATGCAAGCCGTTCTGAAACCAATCGGCAAATTACCCAAAATCCTGAACTCGCCGAGAAAATCACTTTTGTTCCACAATGAATGTCTGGCAAAAAATAGTAAATTTCAATGCAAGCAGTTCTGAAACCAATCGGCAAATTGCTCAAAATGCTGAACTCGCCGAGAAAATCACTTTTGTTTCACAATGAATTTCTGGCAAAAAATAGTTAATTGTGATGCAAGCCGTTCTGAAACCAATCGGCAAATTACTCAAAATGCTTAACTCTCCGAGAAAATCTCTTTTGTTCCACAATGAATGTCTGGCAAAATATAGTTAATTTCAATGCAAGCCGTTTTGAAACCAATCGGCAAATTACTCAAAATGCTTAACGCGCCGAGAAAATCACTTTTTTCCCACAATGAATGCCTAGGAAAAAGTAGTTAATTATGATGCAAGCCGTTCTGAAACCAATCGGCAAATTACTCAAAAAGCTTAACTCGCCGAGAAAATCACTTTTGTTCCACAATGAATGTCTGGAAAAAATAGTTAATTTCAATGCAAGCCGTTCTGAAACCAATCGGCAAATTACTCAAAATGCTTAACGCGCCGAGAAAATCTCTATTTGCCCACAATGAATGCCTGGCAAAACATAGTTAATTTCAATGC
Organism: Scyliorhinus torazame; assembly: GCF_047496885.1. Lineage (NCBI taxonomy): Eukaryota > Metazoa > Chordata > Chondrichthyes > Carcharhiniformes > Scyliorhinidae > Scyliorhinus > Scyliorhinus torazame. The sequence continues at coordinate 391,594 of NW_027307800.1, read as the reverse complement.
AAGCCGTTCTGAAAGCAATCGGCAAATTACTCAAAATGCTTAACTCGCCGAGAAAATCACTTTTGTTCCACAATGAATGTCTGGTAAAAAATAGTAAATTTCAATGCAAGCCGTTCTGAAATCGATCGGCAAATTACTCAAAATGCTTAACGCGCCGAGAAAATCACTTTTTTCCCACAATGAATGCCAGGCAAAAAAGAATTAATTGTGATGCAAGCCGTTCTGAAACCAATCGGCAAATTACTCAAAATGCTTAACGCGCCGAGAAAATCACTTTTTTCCCACAATGAATGCCTGGCAAAAGAAAGTTAAATGTGATGCAAGCCGTTCTGAAACCAATCGGCAAATTACTCAAAATGCTTAACTCGCCGAGAAAATCACTTTTGTTCCACAATGAATGCCTAGCAAAAAATAGTTAATTTCAATGCAAGCCGTTCTGAAACCTATCGGCAAATTACTCAAAATGCTTAACGCGCCGAGAAAATCACTTTTTTCCCCCAATGAATGCCTGGCAAAAAATAGTAAATTTCAATGGGAGCCGTTCTGAAACCAATCGGCAAATTACTCAAAATGCTTAACGCGGCGAGGAAATCCCTTTTGTTCCACAATGAATGCCTGGCACAAAATAGTTAATTTCAATGCAAGCCGTTCTGAAAGCAATCGGCAAATTACTCAAAATGCTTAACTAGCCGAGAAAATCACTTTTGTTCCACAATGAATGTCTGGCACAAAATAGTTAATTTTGATACAAGCCGTTCTGAAACAGATCGGCAAATTACTCAAAATGCTTAACTCGCCGACAAAATCACTTTTATCCCACAATGAATGCCCGGCAAAGAATAGTTAATTTTGATGCAAGCCGTTCTGAAACCAATCGGCAAATTACTCAAAATGCTTAACGCGCCGAGAAAATCACTTTTTTCCCACAATGAATGCCTGGCAAAAAATAGTAAATTTCAATGCGAGCCGTTCTGAAACCAATCGGCAAATTACTCAAAATGCTTAACGCGCCGAGAAAATCACTTTTGTTCCACAATGAATGTCTGGCAAAAAATAGTAAATTTCAATGCAAGCCGTTCTGAAACCGATCGGCAAATTACTCAAAATGCTTAACGCGCCGAGAAAATCACTTTTTGCCCACAATGAATGCCTGGCAAAACATAGTTAATTTCAATGCAAGCCGTTCTGAAAGCAATCGGCAAATTACTCAAAATGCTTAACTCGCCGAGAAAAGCACTTTTGTTCCACAATGAATGTCTGGTAAAAAATAGTAAATTTCAATGCAAGCCGTTCTGAAACCGATCGGCAAATTACTCAAAATGCTTAACGCGCCGAGAAAATCACTTTTTTCCTACAATGAATGCCAGGCAAAAAAGAGTTAATTGTGATGCAAGCCGTTCTGAAACCAATCGGCAAATTACTCAAAATGCTTAACGCGCCGAGAAAATCACTTTTTTCCCACAATGAATGCCTGGCAAAAGAAAGTTAATTGTGATGCAAGCCGTTCTGAAACCAATCGGCAAATTACTCAAAATGCTTAACTCGCCGAGAAAATCACTTTTGTTCCACAATGAATGCCTAGCAAAAAATAGTTAATTTCAATGCAAGCCGTTCTGAAACCAATCGGCAAATTACTCAAAATGCTTAACGCGCCGAGAAAATCACTTTTTTCCCCCAATGAATGCCTGGCAAAAAATAGTAAATTTCAATGGGAGCCGTTCTGAAACCAATCGGCAAATTACTAAAAATGCTTAACGCGGCGAGGAAATCACTTTTGTTCCACAATGAATGCCTGGCACAAAATAGTTAATTTCAATGCAAGCCGTTCTGAAAGCAATCGGCAAATTACTCAAAATGCTTAACTAGCCAAGAAAATCACATTTGTTCCACAATGAATGTCTGGCACAAAATAGTTAATTTTGATGCAAGCCGTTCTGAAACAGATCGGCAAATTACTCAAAATGCTTAACGCGCCGACAAAATCACTTTTATCCCACAATGAATGCCCGGCAAAAAATAGTTAATTTTGATGCAAGCCGTTCTGAAACCAATCGGCAAATTACTCAAAATGCTTAACGCGCCGAGAAAATCACTTTTTTCCCACAATGAATGCCTGGCAAAAAATAGTAAATTTCAATGCGAGCCGTTCTGAAACCAATCGGCAAATTACTCAAAATGCTTAACGCGTCGAGAAAATCACTTTTGTTCCACAATGAATGTCTGGCAAAAAATAGTAAATTTCAATGCAAGCCGTTCTGAAACCGATCGGCAAATTACTCAAAATGCTTAACGCGCCGAGAAAATCACTTTTTGCCCACAATGAATGCCTGGCAAAACATAGTTAATTTCAATGCAAGCCGTTCTGAAAGCAATCGGCAAATTACTCAAAATGCTTAACTCGCCGAGAAAATCACTTTTGTTCCACAATGAATGTCTGGTAAGAAATAGTAAATTTCAATGCAAGCCGTTCTGAAACCGATCGGCAAATTACTCAAAATGCTTAACGCGCCGAGGAAATCACTTTTTTCCCACAATGAATGCCAGGCAAAAAAGAGTTAATTGTGATGCAAGCCGTTCTGAAACCAATCGGCAAATTACTCAAAATGCTTAACGCGCCGAGAAAATCACTTTTTTCTCACAATGAATGCCTGGCAAAAGAAAGTTAATTGTGATGCAAGCCGTTCTGAAACCAATCGGCAAATTACTCAAAATGCTTAACTCGCCGAGAAAATCACTTTTGTTCCACAATGAATGCCTAGCAAAAAATAGTTAATTTCAATGCAAGCCGTTCTGAAACCAATCGGCAAATTACTCAAAATGCTTAACGCGCCGAGAAAATCACTTTTTTCCCCCAATGAATGCCTGGCAAAAAATAGTAAATTTCAATGGGAGCCGTTCTGAAACCAATCGGCAAATTACTCAAAATGCTTAACGCGGCGAGGAAATCCCTTTTGTTCCACAATGAATGCCTGGCACAAAATAGTTAATTTCAATGCAAGCCGTTCTGAAAGCAATCGGCAAATTACTCAAAATGCTTAACTAGCCGAGAAAATCACTTTTGTTCCACAATGAATGTCTGGCACAAAATAGTTAATTTTGATGCAAGCCGTTCTGAAACAGATCGGCAAATTACTCAAAATGCTTAACGCGCCGACAAAATCACTTTTATCCCACAATGAATGCCCGGCAAAAATAGTTAATTTTGATGCAAGCCGTTCTGAAACCAATCGGCAAATTACTCAAAATGCTTAACTCTCCGAGAAAATCTCTTTTGTTCCACAATGAATGTCTGGCAAAATATAGTTAATTTCAATGCAAGCCGTTCTGAAACCAATCGGCAAATTACTCAAAATGCTTAACGCGCCGTGAAAATCACTTTTTTCCCACAATGAATGCCTAGGAAAAAGTAGTTAATTGTGATGCAAGCCGTTCTGAAACCAATCGGCAAATTACTCAAAATGCTTAACTCTCCGAGAAAATCTCTTTTGTTCCACAATGAATGTCTGGTAAGAAATAGTAAATTTCAATGCAAGCCGTTCTGAAACCGATCGGCAAATTACTCAAAATGCTTAACGCGCCGAGGAAATCACTTTTTTCCCACAATGAATGCCAGGCAAAAAAGAGTTAATTGTGATGCAAGCCGTTCTGAAACCAATCGGCAAATTACTCAAAATGCTTAACGCGCCGAGAAAATCACTTTTTTCTCACAATGAATGCCTGGCAAAAGAAAGTTAATTGTGATGCAAGCCGTTCTGAAACCAATCGGCAAATTACTCAAAATGCTTAACTCGCCGAGAAAATCACTTTTGTTCCACAATGAATGCCTAGCAAAAAATAGTTAATTTCAATGCAAGCCGTTCTGAAACCAATCGGCAAATTACTCAAAATGCTTAACGCGCCGAGAAAATCACTTTTTTCCCCCAATGAATGCCTGGCAAAAAATAGTAAATTTCAATGGGAGCCGTTCTGAAACCAATCGGCAAATTACTCAAAATGCTTAACGCGGCGAGGAAATCCCTTTTGTTCCACAATGAATGCCTGGCACAAAATAGTTAATTTCAATGCAAGCCGTTCTGAAAGCAATCGGCAAATTACTCAAAATGCTTAACTAGCCGAGAAAATCACTTTTGTTCCACAATGAATGTCTGGCACAAAATAGTTAATTTTGATGCAAGCCGTTCTGAAACAGATCGGCAAATTACTCAAAATGCTTAACGCGCCGACAAAATCACTTTTATCCCACAATGAATGCCCGGCAAAAATAGTTAATTTTGATGCAAGCCGTTCTGAAACCAATCGGCAAATTACTCAAAATGCTTAACTCTCCGAGAAAATCTCTTTTGTTCCACAATGAATGTCTGGCAAAATATAGTTAATTTCAATGCAAGCCGTTCTGAAACCAATCGGCAAATTACTCAAAATGCTTAACGCGCCGTGAAAATCACTTTTTTCCCACAATGAATGCCTAGGAAAAAGTAGTTAATTGTGATGCAAGCCGTTCTGAAACCAATCGGCAAATTACTCAAAATGCTTAACTCGACGAGAAAATCACTTTTGTTCCACAATGAATGTCTGGAAAAAATAGTTAATTTCAATGCAAGCCGTTCTGAAACCAATCGGCAAATTACTCAAAATGCTTAACTCGTCGAGAAAATCACTTTTGTTCCACAATGAATGTCTGGCAAAAAATAGTAAATTTCAATGCCAGCCGTTCTGGAACCAGTCGGCAAATTACTCAAAATGCTTAACGCGCCGAGAAAATCACTTTTGTTCCACAACGAATGCCTGGCACAAAATAGTTAGCTTCAATGTAAGCCGTTCTGAAAGCAATCGGCAAATTACTCAAAATGCTTAACTCGCCGAGAAAATCACTTTTGTTCCACAATGAATGTCTGGCAAAAAGTAGTTCATTTTGATGCAGGCCGTTCTGAAACCAATCGGCAAATTACTCAAAATGCTTAACTCGCCGAGAAAATCACTTTTGTTCCACAATGAATGCCAGGCATTTTGAGTAATTTGCCGATTCGTTTCAGAACGGCTCGCATTGAAATTTACTATTTTTTGCCAGACATTCATTGTGGAACAAAAGTGATTTTTTGGCGAGTTAAGCATTTTGAGTAATTTGCCGATTGGTTTCAGAACGGCTTGCATCAAAATGAACTACTTTTTGCGAGACATTCATTGTGGAACAAAAGTGATTTTCTCGGCGAGTTCAGCATTTTGAGTGATTTGCCGATTGCTTTCAGAACGGCTTGCATTGAAATTTACTATTTTTTGCCAGACATTCATTGTGGAAGAAAAGTGATTTTCTCGGCGCGTTAAGCATTTTGAGTAATTTGCCGATTCGTTTCAGAACCGCTCGCATTGAAATTTACTATTTTTTGCCAGACATTCATTGTGGAACAAAAGTGATTTTTTGGCGAGTTAAGCATTTTGAGTAATTTGCCGATTGGTTTCAGAACGGCTTGCATCAAAATGAACTACTTTTTGCGAGACATTCATTGTGGAACAAAAGTGATTTTCTCGGCGAGTTCAGCATTTTGAGTGATTTGCCGATTGCTTTCAGAACGGCTTGCATTGAAATTTACTATTTTTTGCCAGGCATTCATTGTGGGAAAAAAGTGATTTTCTCGGCGCGTTAAGCATTTTGAGTAATTTGCCGATTGGTTTCAGAACGGCTTGAATCAAAATTAACTATTTTTTGCCGGGCATTCATTGTGGGATAAAAGTGACTTTCTCGGCGCGTTATGCATTTTGAGTAATTTGCCGATCGGTTTCAGAACGGCTTGCATTGAAATTTACTATTTTTTACCAGACATTCATTGTGGAACAAAAGTGATTTTCTCGGCTAGTTAAGCATTTTGAGTAATTTGCCGATTGCTTTCAGAACGGCTTGCATTGAAATTAACTATTTTGTGCCAGGCATTCAATGTGGAACAAAAGTGATTTCCTCGCCGCGTTAAGCATTTTGAGTAATTTGCCGATTGGTTTCAGAACGGCTCCCATTGAAATTTAGTATTTTTTGCCAGACATTCATTGTGGAACAAAAGTGATTTTCTCGGCGAGTTAAGCATTTTGAGTAATTTGCCGTTTGGTTTCAGAACGGCTTGCATTGAAATTAACTATTTTTTGCCAGGCATTCATTGTGGAACAAAAGTGATTTTCTCGGCGAGTAAAGCATTTTGAGTAATTTGCCGATTGGTTTCAGAACGGCTTGCATCACAATTAACTTTCTTTTGCCAGGCATTCATTGTGGGAAAAAAAGTGATTTTCTCGGCGCGTTAAGCATTTTGAGTAATTAGCCGATTGGTTTCAGAACGGCTTGCATCACAATTAACTATTTTTTGCCAGGCATTCATTGTGGGAAAAAAGTGATTTTCTCGGCGCGTTAAGCATTTTGAGTAATTTGCCGATTGGTTTCAGAACGGCTCGCATTGAAATTTACTATTTTTTGCCAGACATTCATTGCGGCACAAAAGTGATTTTCTCGGCGAGTTAAGCATTTTGAGTAATTTGCCGATTGGTTTCAGAACGGCTTGCTTTGAAATAAACTATTTTTTGCCAGACATTCATTGTGGAACAAAAGTGATTTTTTGGCGAGTTCAGCATTTTGAGTGATTTGCCGATTGCTTTCAGAACGGCTTGCATTGAAATTTACTATTTTTTGCCAGACATTCATTGTGGAACAAAAGTGATTTTCTCGGCGCGTTAAGCATTTTGAGTAATTTGCCGATTGGTTTCAGAACGGCTTGCATCAAAATTAACTATTTTTTGCCGGGCATTCATTGTGGGATAAAAGTGACTTTCTCGGCGCGTTATGCATTTTGAGTAATTTGCCGATCGGTTTCAGAACGGCTTGCATTGAAATTTACTATTTTTTACCAGACATTCATTGTGGAACAAAAGTGATTTTATCGGCTAGTTAAGCATTTTGAGTAATTTGCCGATTGCTTTCAGAACGGCTTGCATTGAAATTAACTATTTTGTGCCAGGCATTCATTGTGGAACAAAAGTGATTTCCTCGCCGCGTTAAGCATTTTGAGTAATTTGCCGATTGGTTTCAGAACGGCTGCCATTGAAATTTAGTATTTTTTGCCAGCCATTCATTGTGGAACAAAAGTGATTTTCTCGGCGAGTTAAGCATTTTGAGTAATTTGCCGATTGGTTTCAGAGGCTTGCATTGAAATTAACTATTTTTTGCCAGGCATTCATTGTGGAACAAAAGTGATTTTCTCGGCGAGTTAAGCATTTTGAGTAATTTGCCGATTGGTTTCAGAACGGCTTGCATCACAATTAACTTTCTTTTGCCAGGCATTCATTGTGGGAAAAAAAGTGATTTTCTCGGCGCGTTAAGCATTTTGAGTAATTTGCCGATTGGTTTCAGAACGGCTTGCATCACAATTAACTATTTTTTGCCAGGCATTCATTGTGGGAAAAAAGTGATTTTCTCGGCGCGTTAAACATTTTGAGTAATTTGCCGATCGGTTTCAGAACGGCTTGCATTGAAATTTACTATTTTTTGCCAGACATTCATTGTGGAAGAAAAGTGATTTTCTCGGCGCGTTAAGCATTTTGAGTAATTTGCCGATTGGTTTCAGAACGGCTCGCATTGAAATTTACTATTTTTTGCCAGACATTCATTGTGGAACAAAAGTGATTTTCTCGGCGAGTTAAGCATTTTGAGTAATTTGCCGATTGGTTTCAGGACGGCTTGCTTTGAAATAAACTATTTTTTGCCAGACATTCATTGTGGAACAAAAGTGATTTTTTGGCGAGTTAAGCATTTTGAGTAATTTGCCGATTGGTTTCAGAACGGCTTGCATCAAAATGAACTACTTTTTGCCAGACATTCATTGTGGAACAAAAGTGATTTTCTCGGCGAGTTCAGCATTTTGAGTGATTTGCCGATTGCTTTCAGAACGGCTTGCATTGAAATTAACTATTTTGTGCCAGGCATTCATTGTGGAAGAAAAGTGATTTTCTCGGCGCGTTCAGCATTTTGAGTAATTTGCCGATTGGTTTCAGAACGACTTGCATCAAAATTAACTATTTTTTGCCGGGCATTCATTGTGGGATAAAAGTGACTTTCTCGGCGCGTTATGCATTTTGAGTAATTTGCCGATCGGTTTCAGAACGGCTTGCATTGAAATTTACTATTTTTTACCAGACATTCATTGTGGAACAAAAGTGATTTTCTCGGCTAGTTAAGCATTTTGAGTAATTTGCCGATTGCTTTCAGAACGGCTTGCATTGAAATTAACTATTTTGTGCCAGGCATTCATTGTGGAACAAAAGTGATTTCCTCGCCGCGTTAAGCATTTTGAGTAATTTGCCGATTGGTTTCAGAACGGCTCCCATTGAAATTTAGTATTTTTTGCCAGCCATTCATTGTGGAACAAAAGTGATTTTCTCGGCGAGTTAAGCATTTTGAGTAATTTGCCGATTGGTTTCAGAGGCTTGCATTGAAATTAACTATTTTTTGCCAGGCATTCATTGTGGAACAAAAGTGATTTTCTCGGCGAGTTAAGCATTTTGAGTAATTTGCCGATTGGTTTCAGAACGGCTTGCATCACAATTAACTTTCTTTTGCCAGGCATTCATTGTGGGAAAAAAAGTGATTTTCTCGGCGCGTTAAGCATTTTGAGTAATTTGCCGATTGGTTTCAGAACGGCTTGCATCACAATTAACTATTTTTTGCCAGGCATTCATTGTGGGAAAAAAGTGATTTTCTCGGCGCGTTAAGCATTTTGAGTAATTTGCCGATCGGTTTCAGAACGGCTTGCATTGAAATTTACTATTTTTTGCCAGACATTCATTGTGGAAGAAAAGTGATTTTCTCGGCGAGTTAAGCATTTTGAGTAATTTGCCGATTGGTTTCAGGACGGCTTGCTTTGAAATAAACTATTTTTTGCCAGACATTCATTGTGGAACAAAAGTGATTTTTTGGCGAGTTAAGCATTTTGAGTAATTTGCCGATTGGTTTCAGAACGGCTTGCATCAAAATGAACTACTTTTTGCCAGACATTCATTGTGGAACAAAAGTGATTTTCTCGGCGAGTTCAGCATTTTGAGTGATTTGCCGATTGCTTTCAGAACGGCTTGCATTGAAATTAACTATTTTGTGCCAGGCATTCATTGTGGAACAAAAGTGATGTTCTCGGCGCGTTAAGCATTTTGAGTAAATTGCCGATTGGTTTCAGAACGGCTGGCATTGAAATTTACTATTTTTTGCCAGACATTCATTGTGGAACAAAAGTGATTTTCTCGACGAGTTAAGCATTTTGAGTAATTTGCCGATTGGTTTCAGTACGGCTTGCATTGAAATTAACTATTTTTTCCAGACATTCATTGTGGAACAAAAGTGATTTTCTCGGCGAGTTAAGCATTTTGAGTAATTTGCCGATTGGTTTCAGAACGGCTTGCATTGAAATTAACTATATTTTGCCAGACATTCATTGTGGAACAAAAGAGATTTTCTCGGAGAGTTAAGCATTTTGAGTAATTTGCCGATTGGTTTCAGAACGGCTTGCATCACAATTAACTATTTTTTGCCAGAAATTCATTGTGAAACAAAAGTGATTTTCTCGGCTAGTTAAGCATTTTGAGTAATTTGCCGATTGCTTTCAGAACGGCTTGCATTGAAATTAACTATTTTGTGCCAGGCATTCATGGTGGAACAAAAGTGATTTCCTCGCCGCGTTAAGCATTTTGAGTAAATTGCCGATTGGTTTCAGAACGTCTTGCATCAAAATTAACTATTTTTTGCCAGACATTCATTGTGGGAAAAAAGTGATTTGCTCGTCGCGTTCAGCATTTTGAGTAATTTGCCGATTGGTTTCAGAACGGCTTGCATTGAAATTTAGTATTTTTTGTCAGACATACATTGTGGAACAAAAGTGATTTTCTCGGCGAGCTAAGCATTTTGTGCAATTTGCCGATTGGTTTCAGAGCGGCTTGCATTGAAATTAACAATTTTTTGCCAGACATTCATTGTGGAACAAAAGTGATTTTCTCGGCGAGTTAAGCATTTTGAGTAATTTGCCGATTGGTTTCAGAACGGCTTGCATCACAATTAACTATTTTTTGCCAGAAATTCATTGTGAAACAGAAGTGATTTTCTCGGCGTGTTCAGCATTTTGAGTAATTTGCCGATTGCTTTCAGAACGGCTTGCATTGAAATTAACTATTTTTTGCCAGGCATTCATTGTGGGAAAAAAGTGATTTTCTCGGCGCGTTAAGCATTTTGAGTAATTTGCCGATTGGTTTCAGAACGGCTTGCATCAAAATTAACTATTTTTTGCCGGGCATTCATTGTGGGATAAAAGTGACTTTCTCGGCGCGTTAAGCATTTTGAGTAATTTGCCGATCGGTTTCAGAACGGCTTGCATTGAAATTTACTATTTTTTACCAGACATTCATTGTGGAACAAAAGTGATTTTCTCGGCTAGTTAAGCATTTTGAGTAATTTGCCGATTGCTTTCAGAACGGCTTGCATTGAAATTAACTATTTTGTGCCAGACATTCATTGTGGAACAAAAGTGATTTCCTCGCCGCGTTAAGCATTTTGAGTAATTTGCCGATTGGTTTCAGAACGGCTGCCATTGAAATTTAGTATTTTTTGCCAGACATTCATTGTGGAACAAAAGTGATTTTCTCGGCGAGTTAAGCATTTTGAGTAATTTGCCGATTGGTTTCAGAACGGCTTGCATTGAAATTATCTATTTTTTGCCAGGCATTCATTGTGGAACAAAAGTGATTTTCTCGGCGAGTTAAGCATTTTGAGTAATTTGCCGATTGTTTTCAGAACGGCTTGCATCACAATTAACTTTCTTTTGCCAGGCATTCATTGTGGGAAAAAAAGTGATTTTCTCGGCGCGTTAAGCATTTTGAGTAATTTGCCGATTGGTTTCAGAACGGCTTGCATCACAATTAACTATTTTTTGCCAGGCATTCATTGTGGGAAAAAAGTGATTTTCTCGGCGCGTTCAGCATTTTGAGTAAATTGCCGATCGGTTTCAGAACGGCTTGCATTGAAATTAACTATTTTGTGCCAGGCATTCATTGTGGAACAAAAGTGATTTCCTCGCCGCGTTAAGCATTTTGAGTAATTTGCCGATTGGTTTCAGAACGGCTGCCATTGAAATTTAGTATTTTTTGCCAGACATTCATTGTGGGAAAAAAGTGATTTTCTCGGCGCGTTAAGCATTTTGAGTAATTTGCCGATTGGTTTCAGAACGGCTTGCATCAAAATTAACTATTTTTTGCCGGGCATTCATTGTGGGATAAAAGTGACTTTCTCGGCGCGTTAAGCATTTTGAGTAATTTGCCGATCGGTTTCAGAACGGCTTGCATTGAAATTTACTATTTTTTACCAGACATTCATTGTGGAACAAAAGTGATTTTCTCGGCTAGTTAAGCATTTTGAGTAATTTGCCGATTGCTTTCAGAACGGCTTGCATTGAAATTAACTATTTTGTGCCAGACATTCATTGTGGAACAAAAGTGATTTCCTCGCCGCGTTAAGCATTTTGAGTAATTTGCCGATTGGTTTCAGAACGGCTGCCATTGAAATTTAGTATTTTTTGCCAGACATTCATTGTGGAACAAAAGTGATTTTCTCGGCGAGTTAAGCATTTTGAGTAATTTGCCGATTGGTTTCAGAACGGCTTGCATTGAAATTATCTATTTTTTGCCAGGCATTCATTGTGGAACAAAAGTGATTTTCTCGGCGAGTTAAGCATTTTGAGTAATTTGCCGATTGTTTTCAGAACGGCTTGCATCACAATTAACTTTCTTTTGCCAGGCATTCATTGTGGGAAAAAAAGTGATTTTCTCGGCGCGTTAAGCATTTTGAGTAATTTGCCGATTGGTTTCAGAACGGCTTGCATCACAATTAACTATTTTTTGCCAGGCATTCATTGTGGGAAAAAAGTGATTTTCTCGGCGCGTTCAGCATTTTGAGTAAATTGCCGATCGGTTTCAGAACGGCTTGCATTGAAATTAACTATTTTGTGCCAGGCATTCATTGTGGAAGAAAAGTGATTTTCTCGGCGCGTTAAGCATTTTGAGTAATTTGCCGATTGGTTTCAGAACGGCTTGCATCAAAATTAACTATTTTTTGCCGGGCATTCATTGTGGGATAAAAGTGACTTTCTCGGCGCGTTATGCATTTTGAGTAATTTGCCGATCGGTTTCAGAACGGCTTGCATTGAAATTTACTATTTTTTACCAGACATTCATTGTGGAACAAAAGTGATTTTCTCGGCTAGTTAAGCATTTTGAGTAATTTGCCGATTGCTTTCAAGAACGGCTTGCATTGAAATTAACTATTTTGTGCCAGGCATTCATTGTGGAACAAAAGTGATTTCCTCGCCGCGTTAAGCATTTTGAGTAATTTGCCGATTGGTTTCAGAACGGCTCCCATTGAAATTTAGTATTTTTTGCCAGCCATTCATTGTGGAACAAAAGTGATTTTTTCGGCGAGTTAAGCATTTTGAGTAATTTGCCGATTGGTTTCAGAGGCTTGCATTGAAATTAACTATTTTTTGCCAGGCATTCATTGTGGAACAAAAGTGATTTTCTCGGTGAGTTAAGCATTTTGAGTAATTTGCCGATTGGTTTCAGAACGGCTTGCATCACAATTAACTTTCTTTTGCCAGGCATTCATTGTGGGAAAAAAAGTGATTTTCTCGGCGCGTTAAGCATTTTGAGTAATTTGCCGATTGGTTTCAGAACGGCTTGCATCACAATTAACTATTTTTTGCCAGGCATTCATTGTGGGAAAAAAGTGATTTTCTCGGCGCGTTAAGCATTTTGAGTAATTTGCCGATCGGTTTCAGAACGGCTTGCATTGAAATTTACTATTTTTTGCCAGACATTCATTGTGGAAGAAAAGTGATTTTCTCGGCGAGTTAAGCATTTTGAGTAATTTGCCGATTGGTTTCAGGACGGCTTGCTTTGAAATAAACTATTTTTTGCCAGACATTCATTGTGGAACAAAAGTGATTTTTTGGCGAGTTAAGCATTTTGAGTAATTTGCCGATTGGTTTCAGAACGGCTTGCATCAAAATGAACTACTTTTTGCCAGACATTCATTGTGGAACAAAAGTGATTTTCTCGGCGAGTTCAGCATTTTGAGTGATTTGCCGATTGCTTTCAGAACGGCTTGCATTGAAATTAACTATTTTGTGCCAGGCATTCATTGTGGAACAAAAGTGATGTTCTCGGCGCGTTAAGCATTTTGAGTAAATTGCCGATTGGTTTCAGAACGGCTGGCATTGAAATTTAGTATTTTTTGCCAGACATTCATTGTGGAACAAAAGTGATTTTCTCGGCGAGTTAAGCATTTTGAGTAATTTGCCGATTGGTTTCAGAACGGCTTGCATTGAAATTTACTATTTTTTACCAGACATTCACTGTGGAAGAAAAGTGATTTTCTCGGCGCGTTAAGCATTTTGAGTAATTTGCCGATTGGTTTCAGAACGGCTTGCATCAAAATTAACTATTTTTTGCCGGGCATTCATTGTGGGATAAAAGTGACTTTCTCGGCGCGTTATGCATTTTGAGTAATTTGCCGATCGGTTTCAGAACGGCTTGCATTGAAATTTACTATTTTTTACCAGACATTCATTGTGGAACAAAAGTGATTTTCTCGGCTAGTTAAGCATTTTGAGTAAGTTGCCGATTGCTTTCAAGAACGGCTTGCATTGAAATTAACTATTTTGTGCCAGGCATTCATTGTGGAACAAAAGTGATTTCCTCGCCGCGTTAAGCATTTTGAGTAATTTGCCGATTGGTTTCAGAACGGCTCCCATTGAAATTTAGTATTTTTTGCCAGCCATTCATTGTGGAACAAAAGTGATTTTCTCGGCGAGTTAAGCATTTTGAGTAATTTGCCGATTGGTTTCAGAGGCTTGCATTGAAATTAACTATTTTTTGCCAGGCATTCATTGTGGAACAAAAGTGATTTTCTCGGCGAGTTAAGCATTTTGAGTAATTTGCCGATTGGTTTCAGAACGGCTTGCATCACAATTAACTTTCTTTTGCCAGGCATTCATTGTGGGAAAAAAAGTGATTTTCTCGGCGCGTTAAGCATTTTGAGTAATTTGCCGATTGGTTTCAGAACGGCTTGCATCACAATTAACTATTTTTTGCCAGGCATTCATTGTGGGAAAAAAGTGATTTTCTCGGCGAGTTCAGCATTTTGAGTGATTTGCCGATTGCTTTCAGAACGGCTTGCATTGAAATTTACTATTTTTTGCCAGACATTCATTGTGGAAGAAAAGTGATTTTCTCGGCGCGTTAAGCATTTTGAGTAATTTGCCGATTCGTTTCAGAACCGCTCGCATTGAAATTTACTATTTTTTGCCAGACATTCATTGTGGAACAAAAGTGATTTTTTGGCGAGTTAAGCATTTTGAGTAATTTGCCGATTGGTTTCAGAACGGCTTGCATCAAAATGAACTACTTTTTGCGAGACATTCATTGTGGAACAAAAGTGATTTTCTCGGCGAGTTCAGCATTTTGAGTGATTTGCCGATTGCTTTCAGAACGGCTTGCATTGAAATTTACTATTTTTTGCCAGGCATTCATTGTGGGAAAAAAGTGATTTTCTCGGCGCGTTAAGCATTTTGAGTAATTTGCCGATTGGTTTCAGAACGGCTTGAATCAAAATTAACTATTTTTTGCCGGGCATTCATTGTGGGATAAAAGTGACTTTCTCGGCGCGTTATGCATTTTGAGTAATTTGCCGATCGGTTTCAGAACGGCTTGCATTGAAATTTACTATTTTTTACCAGACATTCATTGTGGAACAAAAGTGATTTTCTCGGCTAGTTAAGCATTTTGAGTAATTTGCCGATTGCTTTCAGAACGGCTTGCATTGAAATTAACTATTTTGTGCCAGGCATTCAATGTGGAACAAAAGTGATTTCCTCGCCGCGTTAAGCATTTTGAGTAATTTGCCGATTGGTTTCAGAACGGCTCCCATTGAAATTTAGTATTTTTTGCCAGACATTCATTGTGGAACAAAAGTGATTTTCTCGGCGAGTTAAGCATTTTGAGTAATTTGCCGTTTGGTTTCAGAACGGCTTGCATTGAAATTAACTATTTTTTGCCAGGCATTCATTGTGGAACAAAAGTGATTTTCTCGGCGAGTAAAGCATTTTGAGTAATTTGCCGATTGGTTTCAGAACGGCTTGCATCACAATTAACTTTCTTTTGCCAGGCATTCATTGTGGGAAAAAAAGTGATTTTCTCGGCGCGTTAAGCATTTTGAGTAATTAGCCGATTGGTTTCAGAACGGCTTGCATCACAATTAACTATTTTTTGCCAGGCATTCATTGTGGGAAAAAAGTGATTTTCTCGGCGCGTTAAGCATTTTGAGTAATTTGCCGATTGGTTTCAGAACGGCTCGCATTGAAATTTACTATTTTTTGCCAGACATTCATTGTGGAACAAAAGTGATTTTCTCGGCGAGTTAAGCATTTTGAGTAATTTGCCGATTGGTTTCAGAACGGCTTGCTTTGAAATAAACTATTTTTTGCCAGACATTCATTGTGGAACAAAAGTGATTTTTTGGCGAGTTCAGCATTTTGAGTGATTTGCCGATTGCTTTCAGAACGGCTTGCATTGAAATTTACTATTTTTTGCCAGACATTCATTGTGGAACAAAAGTGATTTTCTCGGCGCGTTAAGCATTTTGAGTAATTTGCCGATTGGTTTCAGAACGGCTTGCATCAAAATTAACTATTTTTTGCCGGGCATTCATTGTGGGATAAAAGTGACTTTCTCGGCGCGTTATGCATTTTGAGTAATTTGCCGATCGGTTTCAGAACGGCTTGCAATGAAATTTACTATTTTTTACCAGACATTCATTGTGGAACAAAAGTGATTTTATCGGCTAGTTAAGCATTTTGAGTAATTTGCCGATTGCTTTCAGAACGGCTTGCATTGAAATTAACTATTTTGTGCCAGGCATTCATTGTGGAACAAAAGTGATTTCCTCGCCGCGTTAAGCATTTTGAGTAATTTGCCGATTGGTTTCAGAACGGCTCCCATTGAAATTTAGTATTTTTTGCCAGCCATTCATTGTGGAACAAAAGTGATTTTCTCGGCGAGTTAAGCATTTTGAGTAATTTGCCGATTGGTTTCAGAGGCTTGCATTGAAATTAACTATTTTTTGCCAGGCATTCATTGTGGAACAAAAGTGATTTTCTCGGCGAGTTAAGCATTTTGAGTAATTTGCCGATTGGTTTCAGAACGGCTTGCATCACAATTAACTTTCTTTTGCCAGGCATTCATTGTGGGAAAAAAAGTGATTTTCTCGGCGCGTTAAGCATTTTGAGTAATTTGCCGATTGGTTTCAGAACGGCTTGCATCACAATTAACTATTTTTTGCCAGGCATTCATTGTGGGAAAAAAGTGATTTTCTCGGCGCGTTAAACATTTTGAGTAATTTGCCGATCGGTTTCAGAACGGCTTGCATTGAAATTTACTATTTTTTGCCAGACATTCATTGTGGAAGAAAAGTGATTTTCTCGGCGCGTTAAGCATTTTGAGTAATTTGCCGATTGGTTTCAGAACGGCTCGCATTGAAATTTACTATTTTTTGCCAGACATTCATTGTGGAACAAAAGTGATTTTCTCGGCGAGTTAAGCATTTTGAGTAATTTGCCGATTGGTTTCAGGACGGCTTGCTTTGAAATAAACTATTTTTTGCCAGACATTCATTGTGGAACAAAAGTGATTTTTTGGCGAGTTAAGCATTTTGAGTAATTTGCCGATTGGTTTCAGAACGGCTTGCATCAAAATGAACTACTTTTTGCCAGACATTCATTGTGGAACAAAAGTGATTTTCTCGGCGAGTTCAGCATTTTGAGTGATTTGCCGATTGCTTTCAGAACGGCTTGCATTGAAATTAACTATTTTGTGCCAGGCATTCATTGTGGAAGAAAAGTGATTTTCTCGGCGCGTTAAGCATTTTGAGTAATTTGCCGATTGGTTTCAGAACGGCTTGCATCAAAATTAACTATTTTTTGCCGGGCATTCATTGTGGGATAAAAGTGACTTTCTCGGCGCGTTATGCATTTTGAGTAATTTGCCGATCGGTTTCAGAACGGCTTGCATTGAAATTTACTATTTTTTACCAGACATTCATTGTGGAACAAAAGTGATTTTCTCGGCTAGTTAAGCATTTTGAGTAATTTGCCGATTGCTTTCAGAACGGCTTGCATTGAAATTAACTATTTTGTGCCAGGCATTCATTGTGGAACAAAAGTGATTTCCTCGCCGCGTTAAGCATTTTGAGTAATTTGCCGATTGGTTTCAGAACGGCTCCCATTGAAATTTAGTATTTTTTGCCAGCCATTCATTGTGGAACAAAAGTGATTTTCTCGGCGAGTTAAGCATTTTGAGTAATTTGCCGATTGGTTTCAGAGGCTTGCATTGAAATTAACTATTTTTTGCCAGGCATTCATTGTGGAACAAAAGTGATTTTCTCGGCGAGTTAAGCATTTTGAGTAATTTGCCGATTGGTTTCAGAACGGCTTGCATCACAATTAACTTTCTTTTGCCAGGCATTCATTGTGGGAAAAAAAGTGATTTTCTCGGCGCGTTAAGCATTTTGAGTAATTTGCCGATTGGTTTCAGAACGGCTTGCATCACAATTAACTATTTTTTGCCAGGCATTCATTGTGGGAAAAAAGTGATTTTCTCGGCGCGTTAAGCATTTTGAGTAATTTGCCGATCGGTTTCAGAACGGCTTGCATTGAAATTTACTATTTTTTGCCAGACATTCATTGTGGAAGAAAAGTGATTTTCTCGGCGAGTTAAGCATTTTGAGTAATTTGCCGATTGGTTTCAGGACGGCTTGCTTTGAAATAAACTATTTTTTGCCAGACATTCATTGTGGAACAAAAGTGATTTTTTGGCGAGTTAAGCATTTTGAGTAATTTGCCGATTGGTTTCAGAACGGCTTGCATCAAAATGAACTACTTTTTGCCAGACATTCATTGTGGAACAAAAGTGATTTTCTCGGCGAGTTCAGCATTTTGAGTGATTTGCCGATTGCTTTCAGAACGGCTTGCATTGAAATTAACTATTTTGTGCCAGGCATTCATTGTGGAACAAAAGTGATGTTCTCGGCGCGTTAAGCATTTTGAGTAAATTGCCGATTGGTTTCAGAACGGCTGGCATTGAAATTTACTATTTTTTGCCAGACATTCATTGTGGAACAAAAGTGATTTTCTCGACGAGTTAAGCATTTTGAGTAATTTGCCGATTGGTTTCAGTACGGCTTGCATTGAAATTAACTATTTTTTCCAGACATTCATTGTGGAACAAAAGTGATTTTCTCGGCGAGTTAAGCATTTTGAGTAATTTGCCGATTGGTTTCAGAACGGCTTGCATTGAAATTAACTATATTTTGCCAGACATTCATTGTGGAACAAAAGAGATTTTCTCGGAGAGTTAAGCATTTTGAGTAATTTGCCGATTGGTTTCAGAACGGCTTGCATCACAATTAACTATTTTTTGCCAGAAATTCATTGTGAAACAAAAGTGATTTTCTCGGCTAGTTAAGCATTTTGAGTAATTTGCCGATTGCTTTCAGAACGGCTTGCATTGAAATTAACTATTTTGTGCCAGGCATTCATGGTGGAACAAAAGTGATTTCCTCGCCGCGTTAAGCATTTTGAGTAAATTGCCGATTGGTTTCAGAACGTCTTGCATCAAAATTAACTATTTTTTGCCAGACATTCATTGTGGGAAAAAAGTGATTTGCTCGTCGCGTTCAGCATTTTGAGTAATTTGCCGATTGGTTTCAGAACGGCTTGCATTGAAATTTAGTATTTTTTGTCAGACATACATTGTGGAACAAAAGTGATTTTCTCGGCGAGCTAAGCATTTTGTGCAATTTGCCGATTGGTTTCAGAGCGGCTTGCATTGAAATTAACAATTTTTTGCCAGACATTCATTGTGGAACAAAAGTGATTTTCTCGGCGAGTTAAGCATTTTGAGTAATTTGCCGATTGGTTTCAGAACGGCTTGCATCACAATTAACTATTTTTTGCCAGAAATTCATTGTGAAACAGAAGTGATTTTCTCGGCGTGTTCAGCATTTTGAGTAATTTGCCGATTGCTTTCAGAACGGCTTGCATTGAAATTAACTATTTTTTGCCAGGCATTCATTGTGGGAAAAAAGTGATTTTCTCGGCGCGTTAAGCATTTTGAGTAATTTGCCGATTGGTTTCAGAACGGCTTGCATCAAAATTAACTATTTTTTGCCGGGCATTCATTGTGGGATAAAAGTGACTTTCTCGGCTAGTTAAGCATTTTGAGTAATTTGCCGATCGGTTTCAGAACGGCTTGCATTGAAATTTACTATTTTTTACCAGACATTCATTGTGGAACAAAAGTGATTTTCTCGGCTAGTTAAGCATTTTGAGTAATTTGCCGATTGCTTTCAGAACGGCTTGCATTGAAATTAACTATTTTGTGCCAGACATTCATTGTGGAACAAAAGTGATTTCCTCGCCGCGTTAAGCATTTTGAGTAATTTGCCGATTGGTTTCAGAACGGCTGCCATTGAAATTTAGTATTTTTTGCCAGACATTCATTGTGGAACAAAAGTGATTTTCTCGGCGAGTTAAGCATTTTGAGTAATTTGCCGATTGGTTTCAGAACGGCTTGCATTGAAATTATCTATTTTTTGCCAGGCATTCATTGTGGAACAAAAGTGATTTTCTCGGCGAGTTAAGCATTTTGAGTAATTTGCCGATTGGTTTCAGAACGGCTTGCATCACAATTAACTTTCTTTTGCCAGGCATTCATTGTGGGAAAAAAAGTGATTTTCTCGGCGCGTTAAGCATTTTGAGTAATTTGCCGATTGGTTTCAGAACGGCTTGCATCACAATTAACTATTTTTTGCCAGGCATTCATTGTGGGAAAAAAGTGATTTTCTCGGCGCGTTCAGCATTTTGAGTAAATTGCCGATCGGTTTCAGAACGGCTTGCATTGAAATTAACTATTTTGTGCCAGGCATTCATTGTGGAAGAAAAGTGATTTTCTCGGCGCGTTAAGCATTTTGAGTAATTTGCCGATTGGTTTCAGAACGGCTTGCATCAAAATTAACTATTTTTTGCCGGGCATTCATTGTGGGATAAAAGTGACTTTCTCGGCGCGTTATGCATTTTGAGTAATTTGCCGATCGGTTTCAGAACGGCTTGCATTGAAATTTACTATTTTTTACCAGACATTCATTGTGGAACAAAAGTGATTTTCTCGGCTAGTTAAGCATTTTGAGTAATTTGCCGATTGCTTTCAAGAACGGCTTGCATTGAAATTAACTATTTTTTGCCAGGCATTCATTGTGGAACAAAAGTGATTTTCTCGGCGAGTTAAGCATTTTGAGTAATTTGCCGATTGGTTTCAGAACGGCTTGCATCACAATTAACTTTCTTTTGCCAGGCATTCATTGTGGGAAAAAAAGTGATTTTCTCGGCGCGTTAAGCATTTTGAGTAATTTGCCGATTGGTTTCAGAACGGCTTGCATCACAATTAACTATTTTTTGCCAGGCATTCATTGTGGGAAAAAAGTGATTTTCTCGGCGCGTTAAGCATTTTGAGTAATTTGCCGATCGGTTTCAGAACGGCTTGCATTGAAATTTACTATTTTTTGCCAGACATTCATTGTGGAAGAAAAGTGATTTTCTCGGCGAGTTAAGCATTTTGAGTAATTTGCCGATTGGTTTCAGGACGGCTTGCTTTGAAATAAACTATTTTTTGCCAGACATTCATTGTGGAACAAAAGTGATTTTTTGGCGAGTTAAGCATTTTGAGTAATTTGCCGATTGGTTTCAGAACGGCTTGCATCAAAATGAACTACTTTTTGCCAGACATTCATTGTGGAACAAAAGTGATTTTCTCGGCGAGTTCAGCATTTTGAGTGATTTGCCGATTGCTTTCAGAACGGCTTGCATTGAAATTAACTATTTTGTGCCAGGCATTCATTGTGGAACAAAAGTGATGTTCTCGGCGCGTTAAGCATTTTGAGTAAATTGCCGATTGGTTTCAGAACGGCTGGCATTGAAATTTAGTATTTTTTGCCAGACATTCATTGTGGAACAAAAGTGATTTTCTCGGCGAGTTAAGCATTTTGAGTAATTTGCCGATTGGTTTCAGAACGGCTTGCATTGAAATTTACTATTTTTTACCAGACATTCACTGTGGAACAAAAGTGATTTTCTCGGCTAGTTAAGCATTTTGAGTAATTTGCCGATTGCTTTCAGAACGGCTTGCATTGAAATTAACTATTTTGTGCCAGGCATTCATTGTGGAACAAAAGTGATTTCCTCGCCGCGTTAAGCATTTTGAGTAATTTGCCGATTGGTTTCAGAACGGCTCCCATTGAAATTTAGTATTTTGTGCCAGCCATTCATTGTGGAAGAAAAGTGATTTTCTCGGCGCGTTAAGCATTTTGAGTAAATTGCCGATTGGTTTCAGAACGGCTTGCATTGAAATTAACTATTTTGTGCCAGGCATTCATTGTGGAACAAAAGTGATGTTCTCGGCGCGTTAAGCATTTTGAGTAAATTGCCGATTGGTTTCAGAACGGCTGGCATTGAAATTTAGTATTTTTTGCCAGACATTCATTGTGGAACAAAAGTGATTTTCTCGGCGAGTTAAGCATTTTGAGTAATTTGCCGATTGGTTTCAGAACGGCTTGCATTGAAATTATCTATTTTTTGCCAGGCATTCATTGTGGAACAAAAGTGATTTTCTCGGCGAGTTAAGCATTTTGAGTAATTTGCCGATTGGTTTCAGAACGGCTTGCATCACAATTAACTTTCTTTTGCCAGGCATTCATTGTGGGAAAAAAAGTGATTTTCTCGGCGCGTTAAGCATTTTGAGTAATTTGCCGATTGGTTTCAGAACGGCTTGCATCACAATTAACTATTTTTTGCCAGGCATTCATTGTGGGGAAAAAAGTGATTTTCTCGGCGCGTTCAGCATTTTGAGTAAATTGCCGATTGGTTTCAGAACGGCTTGCATTGAAATTAACTATTTTGTGCCAGGCATTCATTGTGGAAGAAAAGTGATTTTCTCGGCGCGTTAAGCATTTTGAGTAATTTGCCGATTGGTTTCAGAACGGCTTGCATCAAAATTAACTATTTTTTGCCGGGCATTCATTGTGGGATAAAAGTGACTTTCTCGGCGCGTTATGCATTTTGAGTAATTTGCCGATCGGTTTCAGAACGGCTTGCATTGAAATTTACTATTTTTTACCAGACATTCATTGTGGAACAAAAGTGATTTTCTCGGCTAGTTAAGCATTTTGAGTAATTTGCCGATTGCTTTCAGAACGGCTTGCATTGAAATTAACTATTTTGTGCCAGGCATTCATTGTGGAACAAAAGTGATTTCCTCGCCGCGTTAAGCATTTTGAGTAATTTGCCGATTGGTTTCAGAACGGCTCCCATTGAAATTTAGTATTTTTTGCCAGCCATTCATTGTGGAACAAAAGTGATTTTCTCGGCGAGTTAAGCATTTTGAGTAATTTGCCGATTGGTTTCAGAGGCTTGCATTGAAATTAACTATTTTTTGCCAGGCATTCATTGTGGAACAAAAGTGATTTTCTCGGCGAGTTAAGCATTTTGAGTAATTTGCCGATTGGTTTCAGAACGGCTTGCATCACAATTAACTTTCTTTTGCCAGGCATTCATTGTGGGAAAAAAAGTGATTTTCTCGGCGCGTTAAGCATTTTGAGTAATTTGCCGATTGGTTTCAGAACGGCTTGCATCACAATTAACTATTTTTTGCCAGGCATTCATTGTGGGAAAAAAGTGATTTTCTCGGCGCGTTAAGCATTTTGAGTAATTTGCCAATCGGTTTCAGAACGGCTTGCATTGAAATTTACTATTTTTTGCCAGACATTCATTGTGGAAGAAAAGTGATTTTCTCGGCGAGTTAAGCATTTTGAGTAATTTGCCGATTGGTTTCAGGACGGCTTGCTTTGAAATAAACTATTTTTTGCCAGACATTCATTGTGGAACAAAAGTGATTTTTT
Organism: Scyliorhinus torazame; assembly: GCF_047496885.1. Lineage (NCBI taxonomy): Eukaryota > Metazoa > Chordata > Chondrichthyes > Carcharhiniformes > Scyliorhinidae > Scyliorhinus > Scyliorhinus torazame. The sequence continues at coordinate 368,529 of NW_027307800.1, read as the reverse complement.
GGCGAGTTAAGCATTTTGAGTAATTTGCCGATTGGTTTCAGAACGGCTTGCATCAAAATGAACTACTTTTTGCCAGACATTCATTGTGGAACAAAAGTGATTTTCTCGGCGAGTTCAGCATTTTGAGTGATTTGCCGATTGCTTTCAGAACGGCTTGCATTGAAATTAACTATTTTGTGCCAGGCATTCATTGTGGAACAAAAGTGATGTTCTCGGCGCGTTAAGCATTTTGAGTGATTTGCCGATTGCTTTCAGAACGGCTTGCATTGAAATTAACTATTTTGTGCCAGGCATTCATTGTGGAACAAAAGTGATGTTCTCGGCGCGTTAAGCATTTTGAGTAAATTGCCGATTGGTTTCAGAACGGCTGGCATTGAAATTTACTATTTTTTGCCAGACATTCATTGTGGAACAAAAGTGATTTTCTCGACGAGTTAAGCATTTTGAGTAATTTGCCGATTGGTTTCAGTACGGCTTGCATTGAAATTAACTATTTTTCCAGACATTCATTGTGGAACAAAAGTGATTTTCTCGGCGAGTTAAGCATTTTGAGTAATTTGCCGATTGGTTTCAGAACGGCTTGCATTGAAATTAACTATATTTTGCCAGACATTCATTGTGGAACAAAAGAGATTTTCTCGGAGAGTTAAGCATTTTGAGTAATTTGCCGATTGGTTTCAGAACGGCTTGCATCACAATTAACTATTTTTTGCCAGAAATTCATTGTGAAACAAAAGTGATTTTCTCGGCTAGTTAAGCATTTTGAGTAATTTGCCGATTGCTTTCAGAACGGCTTGCATTGAAATTAACTATTTTGTGCCAGGCATTCATGGTGGAACAAAAGTGATTTCCTCGCCGCGTTAAGCATTTTGAGTAAATTGCCGATTGGTTTCAGAACGTCTTGCATCAAAATTAACTATTTTTTGCCAGACATTCATTGTGGGAAAAAAGTGATTTGCTCGTCGCGTTCAGCATTTTGAGTAATTTGCCGATTGGTTTCAGAACGGCTTGCATTGAAATTTAGTATTTTTTGTCAGACATACATTGTGGAACAAAAGTGATTTTCTCGGCGAGCTAAGCATTTTGTGCAATTTGCCGATTGGTTTCAGAGCGGCTTGCATTGAAATTAACAATTTTTTGCCAGACATTCATTGTGGAACAAAAGTGATTTTCTCGGCGAGTTAAGCATTTTGAGTAATTTGCCGATTGGTTTCAGAACGGCTTGCATCACAATTAACTATTTTTTGCCAGAAATTCATTGTGAAACAGAAGTGATTTTCTCGGCGTGTTCAGCATTTTGAGTAATTTGCCGATTGCTTTCAGAACGGCTTGCATTGAAATTAACTATTTTTTGCCAGGCATTCATTGTGGGAAAAAAGTGATTTTCTCGGCGCGTTAAGCATTTTGAGTAATTTGCCGATTGGTTTCAGAACGGCTTGCATCAAAATTAACTATTTTTTGCCGGGCATTCATTGTGGGATAAAAGTGACTTTCTCGGCGCGTTAAGCATTTTGAGTAATTTGCCGATCGGTTTCAGAACGGCTTGCATTGAAATTTACTATTTTTTACCAGACATTCATTGTGGAACAAAAGTGATTTTCTCGGCTAGTTAAGCATTTTGAGTAATTTGCCGATTGCTTTCAGAACGGCTTGCATTGAAATTAACTATTTTGTGCCAGACATTCATTGTGGAACAAAAGTGATTTCCTCGCCGCGTTAAGCATTTTGAGTAATTTGCCGATTGGTTTCAGAACGGCTGCCATTGAAATTTAGTATTTTTTGCCAGACATTCATTGTGGAACAAAAGTGATTTTCTCGGCGAGTTAAGCATTTTGAGTAATTTGCCGATTGGTTTCAGAACGGCTTGCATTGAAATTATCTATTTTTTGCCAGGCATTCATTGTGGAACAAAAGTGATTTTCTCGGCGAGTTAAGCATTTTGAGTAATTTGCCGATTGGTTTCAGAACGGCTTGCATCACAATTAACTTTCTTTTGCCAGGCATTCATTGTGGGAAAAAAAGTGATTTTCTCGGCGCGTTAAGCATTTTGAGTAATTTGCCGATTGGTTTCAGAACGGCTTGCATCACAATTAACTATTTTTTGCCAGGCATTCATTGTGGGAAAAAAGTGATTTTCTCGGCGCGTTCAGCATTTTGAGTAAATTGCCGATCGGTTTCAGAACGGCTTGCATTGAAATTAACTATTTTGTGCCAGGCATTCATTGTGGAAGAAAAGTGATTTTCTCGGCGCGTTAAGCATTTTGAGTAATTTGCCGATTGGTTTCAGAACGGCTTGCATCAAAATTAACTATTTTTTGCCGGGCATTCATTGTGGGATAAAAGTGACTTTCTCGGCGCGTTATGCATTTTGAGTAATTTGCCGATCGGTTTCAGAACGGCTTGCATTGAAATTTACTATTTTTTACCAGACATTCATTGTGGAACAAAAGTGATTTTCTCGGCTAGTTAAGCATTTTGAGTAATTTGCCGATTGCTTTCAAGAACGGCTTGCATTGAAATTAACTATTTTGTGCCAGGCATTCATTGTGGAACAAAAGTGATTTCCTCGCCGCGTTAAGCATTTTGAGTAATTTGCCGATTGGTTTCAGAACGGCTCCCATTGAAATTTAGTATTTTTTGCCAGCCATTCATTGTGGAACAAAAGTGATTTTCTCGGCGAGTTAAGCATTTTGAGTAATTTGCCGATTGGTTTCAGAGGCTTGCATTGAAATTAACTATTTTTTGCCAGGCATTCATTGTGGAACAAAAGTGATTTTCTCGGCGAGTTAAGCATTTTGAGTAATTTGCCGATTGGTTTCAGAACGGCTTGCATCACAATTAACTTTCTTTTGCCAGGCATTCATTGTGGGAAAAAAAGTGATTTTCTCGGCGCGTTAAGCATTTTGAGTAATTTGCCGATTGGTTTCAGAACGGCTTGCATCACAATTAACTATTTTTTGCCAGGCATTCATTGTGGGAAAAAAGTGATTTTCTCGGCGCGTTAAGCATTTTGAGTAATTTGCCGATCGGTTTCAGAACGGCTTGCATTGAAATTTACTATTTTTTGCCAGACATTCATTGTGGAAGAAAAGTGATTTTCTCGGCGAGTTCAGCATTTTGAGTGATTTGCCGATTGCTTTCAGAACGGCTTGCATTGAAATTAACTATTTTGTGCCAGGCATTCATTGTGGAACAAAAGTGATGTTCTCGGCGCGTTAAGCATTTTGAGTAAATTGCCGATTGGTTTCAGAACGGCTGGCATTGAAATTTAGTATTTTTTGCCAGACATTCATTGTGGAACAAAAGTGATTTTCTCGGCGAGTTAAGCATTTTGAGTAATTTGCCGATTGGTTTCAGAACGGCTTGCATTGAAATTTACTATTTTTTACCAGACATTCACTGTGGAACAAAAGTGATTTTCTCGGCTAGTTAAGCATTTTGAGTAATTTGCCGATTGCTTTCAGAACGGCTTGCATTGAAATTAACTATTTTGTGCCAGGCATTCATTGTGGAACAAAAGTGATTTCCTCGCCGCGTTAAGCATTTTGAGTAATTTGCCGATTGGTTTCAGAACGGCTCCCATTGAAATTTAGTATTTTTTGCCAGCCATTCATTGTGGAAGAAAAGTGATTTTCTCGGCGCGTTAAGCATTTTGAGTAAATTGCCGATTGGTTTCAGAACGGCTTGCATTGAAATTAACTATTTTGTGCCAGGCATTCATTGTGGAACAAAAGTGATGTTCTCGGCGCGTTAAGCATTTTGAGTAAATTGCCGATTGGTTTCAGAACGGCTGGCATTGAAATTTAGTATTTTTTGCCAGACATTCATTGTGGAACAAAAGTGATTTTCTCGGCGAGTTAAGCATTTTGAGTAATTTGCCGATTGGTTTCAGAACGCCTTGCATTGAAATTTACTATTTTTTACCAGACATTCACTGTGGAACAAAAGTGATTTTCTCGGCTAGTTAAGCATTTTGAGTAATTTGCCGATTTCTTTCAGAACGGCTTGCATTGAAATTAACTATTTTGTGCCAGGCATTCATTGTGGAACAAAAGTGATTTCCTCGCCGCGTTAAGCATTTTGAGTAATTTGCCGATTGGTTTCAGAACAGCTCCCATTGAAATTTAGTATTTTTTGCCAGCCATTCATTGTGGAACAAAAGTGATTTTCTCGGCGAGTTAAGCATTTTGAGTAATTTGCCGATTGGTTTCAGAGGCTTGCATTGAAATTAACTATTTTTTGCCAGGCATTCATTGTGGAACAAAAGTGATTTTCTCGGCGCGTTAAGCATTTTGAGTAAATTGCCGATTGGTTTCAGAACGTCTTGCATCAAAATTAACTATTTTTTGCCAGACATTCATTGTGGGAAAAAAGTGATTTGCTCGTCGCGTTCAGCATTTTGAGTAATTTGCCGATTGGTTTCAGAACGGCTTGCATTGAAATTTAGTATTTTTTGTCAGACATACATTGTGGAACAAAAGTGATTTTCTCGGCGAGCTAAGCATTTTGTGCAATTTGCCGATTGGTTTCAGAGCGGCTTGCATTGAAATTAACAATTTTTTGCCAGACATTCATTGTGGAACAAAAGTGATTTTCTCGGCGAGTTAAGCATTTTGAGTAATTTGCCGATTGGTTTCAGAACGGCTTGCATCACAATTAACTATTTTTTGCCAGAAATTCATTGTGAAACAGAAGTGATTTTCTCGGCGTGTTCAGCATTTTGAGTAATTTGCCGATTGCTTTCAGAACGGCTTGCATTGAAATTAACTATTTTTTGCCAGGCATTCATTGTGGGAAAAAAGTGATTTTCTCGGCGCGTTAAGCATTTTGAGTAATTTGCCGATTGGTTTCAGAACGGCTTGCATCAAAATTAACTATTTTTTGCCGGGCATTCATTGTGGGATAAAAGTGACTTTCTCGGCGCGTTAAGCATTTTGAGTAATTTGCCGATCGGTTTCAGAACGGCTTGCATTGAAATTTACTATTTTTTACCAGACATTCATTGTGGAACAAAAGTGATTTTCTCGGCTAGTTAAGCATTTTGAGTAATTTGCCGATTGCTTTCAGAACGGCTTGCATTGAAATTAACTATTTTGTGCCAGACATTCATTGTGGAACAAAAGTGATTTCCTCGCCGCGTTAAGCATTTTGAGTAATTTGCCGATTGGTTTCAGAACGGCTGCCATTGAAATTTAGTATTTTTTGCCAGACATTCATTGTGGAACAAAAGTGATTTTCTCGGCGAGTTAAGCATTTTGAGTAATTTGCCGATTGGTTTCAGAACGGCTTGCATTGAAATTATCTATTTTTTGCAAGGCATTCATTGTGGAACAAAAGTGATTTTCTCGGCGAGTTAAGCATTTTGAGTAATTTGCCGATTGGTTTCAGAACGGCTTGCATCACAATTAACTTTCTTTTGCCAGGCATTCATTGTGGGAAAAAAAGTGATTTTCTCGGCGCGTTAAGCATTTTGAGTAATTTGCCGATTGGTTTCAGAACGGCTTGCATCACAATTAACTATTTTTTGCCAGGCATTCATTGTGGGAAAAAAGTGATTTTCTCGGCGCGTTCAGCATTTTGAGTAAATTGCCGATTGGTTTCAGAACGGCTTGCATTGAAATTAACTATTTTGTGCCAGGCATTCATTGTGGAAGAAAAGTGATTTTCTCGGCGCGTTAAGCATTTTGAGTAATTTGCCGATTGGTTTCAGAACGGCTTGCATCAAAATTAACTATTTTTTGCCGGGCATTCATTGTGGGATAAAAGTGACTTTCTCGGCGCGTTATGCATTTTGAGTAATTTGCCGATCGGTTTCAGAACGGCTTGCATTGAAATTTACTATTTTTTACCAGACATTCATTGTGGAACAAAAGTGATTTTCTCGGCTAGTTAAGCATTTTGAGTAATTTGCCGATTGCTTTCAGAACGGCTTGCATTGAAATTAACTATTTTGTGCCAGGCATTCATTGTGGAACAAAAGTGATTTCCTCGCCGCGTTAAGCATTTTGAGTAATTTGCCGATTGGTTTCAGAACGGCTCCCATTGAAATTTAGTATTTTTTGCCAGCCATTCATTGTGGAACAAAAGTGATTTTCTCGGCGAGTTAAGCATTTTGAGTAATTTGCCGATTGGTTTCAGAGGCTTGCATTGAAATTAACTATTTTTTGCCAGGCATTCATTGTGGAACAAAAGTGATTTTCTCGGCGAGTTAAGCATTTTGAGTAATTTGCCGATTGGTTTCAGAACGGCTTGCATCACAATTAACTTTCTTTTGCCAGGCATTCATTGTGGGAAAAAAAGTGATTTTCTCGGCGCGTTAAGCATTTTGAGTAATTTGCCGATTGGTTTCAGAACGGCTTGCATCACAATTAACTATTTTTTGCCAGGCATTCATTGTGGGAAAAAAGTGATTTTCTCGGCGCGTTAAGCATTTTGAGTAATTTGCCAATCGGTTTCAGAACGGCTTGCATTGAAATTTACTATTTTTTGCCAGACATTCATTGTGGAAGAAAAGTGATTTTCTCGGCGAGTTAAGCATTTTGAGTAATTTGCCGATTGGTTTCAGGACGGCTTGCTTTGAAATAAACTATTTTTTGCCAGACATTCATTGTGGAACAAAAGTGATTTTTTGGCGAGTTAAGCATTTTGAGTAATTTGCCGATTGGTTTCAGAACGGCTTGCATCAAAATGAACTACTTTTTGCCAGACATTCATTGTGGAACAAAAGTGATTTTCTCGGCGAGTTCAGCATTTTGAGTGATTTGCCGATTGCTTTCAGAACGGCTTGCATTGAAATTAACTATTTTGTGCCAGGCATTCATTGTGGAACAAAAGTGATGTTCTCGGCGCGTTAAGCATTTTGAGTAAATTGCCGATTGGTTTCAGAACGGCTGGCATTGAAATTTAGTATTTTTTGCCAGACATTCATTGTGGAACAAAAGTGATTTTCTCGGCGAGTTAAGCATTTTGAGTAATTTGCCGATTGGTTTCAGAACGGCTTGCATTGAAATTTACTATTTTTTACCAGACATTCACTGTGGAACAAAAGTGATTTTCTCGGCTAGTTAAGCATTTTGAGTAATTTGCCGATTGCTTTCAGAACGGCTTGCATTGAAATTAACTATTTTGTGCCAGGCATTCATTGTGGAACAAAAGTGATTTCCTCGCCGCGTTAAGCATTTTGAGTAATTTGCCGATTGGTTTCAGAACGGCTCCCATTGAAATTTAGTATTTTTTGCCAGCCATTCATTGTGGAACAAAAGTGATTTTCTCGGCGAGTTAAGCATTTTGAGTAATTTGCCGATTGGTTTCAGAGGCTTGCATTGAAATTAACTATTTTTTGCCAGGCATTCATTGTGGAACAAAAGTGATTTTCTCGGCGCGTTAAGCATTTTGAGTAATTTGCCGATTGGTTTCAGAACGGCTTGCATCAAAATTAACTATTTTTTGCCAGGCATTCATTGTGGGAAAAAAGTGATTTTCTCGGCGCGTTAAGCATTTTGAGTAATTTGCCGATTGGTTTCAGAACGGCTCCCATTGAAATTTAGTATTTTTTGCCAGCCATTCATTGTGGAACAAAAGTGATTTTCTCGGCGAGTTAAGCATTTTGAGTAATTTCCCGATTGGTTTCAGGACGGCTTGCTTTGAAATAAACTATTTTTTGCCAGACATTCATTGTGGAACAAAAGTGATTTTTTGGCGAGTTAAGCATTTTGAGTAATTTGCCGATTGGTTTCAGAACGGCTTGCATCAAAATGAACTACTTTTTGCCAGACATTCATTGTGGAACAAAAGTGATTTTCTCGGCGAGTTCAGCATTTTGAGTAATTTGCCGATTGCTTTCAGAACGGCTTGCATTGAAATTAACTATTTTGTGCCAGGCATTCATTGTGGAACAAAAGTGATGTTCTCGGCGCGTTAAGCATTTTGAGTAAATTGCCGATTGGTTTCAGAACGGCTGGCATTGAAATTTACTATTTTTTGCCAGAAATTCATTGTGAAACAAAAGTGATTTTCTCGGCTAGTTAAGCATTTTGAGTAATTTGCCGATTGCTTTCAGAACGGCTTGCATTGAAATTAACTATTTTGTGCCAGGCATTCATTGTGGAACAAAAGTGATTTCCTCGCCGCGTTAAGCATTTTGAGTAAATTGCCGATTGGTTTCAGAACGTCTTGCATCAAAATTAACTATTTTTTGCCAGACATTCATTGTGGGAAAAAAGTGATTTTCTCGGCGCGTTCAGCATTTTGAGTAATTTGCCGATTGGTTTCAGAACGGCTTGCATTGAAATTTAGTATTTTTTGCCAGACATTCATTGTGGAACAAAAGTGATTTTCTCGGCGAGCTAAGCATTTTGTGCAATTTGCCGATTGGTTTCAGAGCGGCTTGCATTGAAATTAACAATTTTTTGCCAGACATTCATTGTGGAACAAAAGTGATTTTCTCGGCGAGTTAAGCATTTTGAGTAATTTGCCGATTGGTTTCAGAACGGCTTGCATCACAATTAACTATTTTTTGCCAGAAATTCATTGTGAAACAGAAGTGATTTTCTCGGCGTGTTCAGCATTTTGAGTAATTTGCCGATTGCTTTCAGAACGGCTTGCATTGAAATTAACTATTTTTTGCCAGGCATTCATTGTGGGAAAAAAGTGATTTTCTCGGCGCGTTAAGCATTTTGAGTAATTTGCCGATTGGTTTCAGAACGGCTTGCATCAAAATTAACTATTTTTTGCCGGGCATTCATTGTGGGATAAAAGTGACTTTCTCGGCGCGTTAAGCATTTTGAGTAATTTGCCGATCGGTTTCAGAACGGCTTGCATTGAAATTTGAGTAAATTGCCGATTGGTTTCAGAACGTCTTGCATCAAAATTAACTATTTTTTGCCAGACATTCATTGTGGGAAAAAAGTGATTTTCTCGGCGAGTTCAGCATTTTGAGTAATTTGCCGATTGGTTTCAGAACTGCTTGCATTGAAATCTACTATTTTTTGCCAGACATTCATTGTGGAACAAAAGTGATTTTCTCGGCTAGTTAAGCATTTTGAGTAATTTGCCGATTGGTTTCAGAACGGCCTGCATCAAAATGAACTACTTTTTGCCAGACATTCATTGTGGAACAAAAGTGATTTTCTCGGCGAGTTAAGCATTTTGAGTAATTTGCCGATTGCTTTCAGAACGGCTTGCATTGAAACTAACTATTTTGTGCCAGGCATTCGTTGTGGAACAAAAGTGATTTTCTCGGCGCGTTAAGCATTTTGAGTAATTTGCCGATTGGTTCCAGAACGGCTGGCATTGAAATTTACTATTTTTTGCCAGACATTCATTGTGGAACAAAAGTGATTTTCTCGACGAGTTATGCATTTTGAGTAATTTGCCGATTGGTTTCAGAACGGCTTGCATTGAAATTAACAATTTTTTGCCAGACATTCATTGTGGAACAAAAGTGATTTTCTCGTCGAGTTAAGCATTTTGAGTAATATGCCGATTGGTTTCAGAACGGCTTGCATCACAAATAACTACTTTTTCCTGGGCATTCATTGTGGGAAAAAAGTGATTTTCTCGGCGCGTTAAGCATTTTGAGTAATTTGCCGATTGGTTTCAGAACGGCTTGCATTGAAATTAACTATATTTTGCCAGACATTCATTGTGGAACAAAAGAGATTTTCTCGCAGAGTTAAGCATTTTGAGTAATTTGCCGATTGGTTTCAGAACGGCTTGCATCACAATTAACTATTTTTTGCCAGAAATTCATTGTGAAACAAAAGTGATTTTCTCGGCTAGTTAAGCATTTTGAGTAATTTGCCGATTGCTTTCAGAACGGCTTGCATTGAAATTAACTATTTTGTGCCAGACATTCATTGTGGAACAAAAGAGATTTTCTCGCAGAGTTAAGCATTTTGAGTAATTTGCCGATTGGTTTCAGAACGGCTTGCATCACAATTAACTATTTTTTGCCAGACATTCATTGTGGAACAAAAGTGATTTTCTCGACGAGTTAAGCATTTTGAGTAATTTGCCGATTGGTCTCAGAACGGCTTGCATTGAAATTAACTATTTTTTCCAGACATTCATTGTGGAACAAAAGTGATTTTCTCGTCGAGTTCAGCATTTTGAGTAATTTGCCGATTGGTTTCAGAACGGCTTGCATCACAATTAACTACTTTTTCCTAGGCATTCATTGTGGGAAGAAAGTGATTTTCTCCGCGTTAAGCATTTTGAGTAATTTGCCGATGGGTTTCAGAACGGCTTGCATTGAAATTAACTATATTTTGCCAGACATTCATTGTGGAACAAAATAGATTTTCTCGCAGAGTTAAGCATTTTGAGTAATTTGCCGATTGGTTTCAGAACGGCTTGCATCACAATTAACTATTTTTTGCCAGAAATTCATTGTGAAACAAAAGTGATTTTCTCGGCTAGTTAAGCATTTTGAGTAATTTGCCGATTGCTTTCAGAACGGCTTGCATTGAAATTAACAATTTTGTGCCAGGCATTCATTGTGGAACAAAAGTGATTTCCTCGCCGCGTTAAGCATTTTGAGTAAATTGCCGATTGGTTTCAGAACGTCTTGCATCAAAATTAACTATTTTTTGCCAGACATTCATTGTGGGAAAAAAGTGATTTTCTCGGCGAGTTCAGCATTTTGAGTAATTTGCCGATTGGTTTCAGAACTGCTTGCATTGAAATCTACTATTTTTTGCCAGACATTCATTGTGGAACAAAAGTGATTTTCTCGGCGAGTTAAGCATTTTGAGTAATTTGCCGATTGGTTTCAGAACGGCCTGCATCAAAATGAACTACTTTTTGCCAGACATTCATTGTGGAACAAAAGTGATTTTCTCGGCGAGTTAAGCATTTTGAGTAATTTGCCGATTGCTTTCAGAACGGCTTGCATTGAAACTAACTATTTTGTGCCAGGCATTCGTTGTGGAACAAAAGTGATTTTCTCGGCGCGTTAAGCATTTTGAGTAATTTGCCGATTGGTTCCAGAACGGCTGGCATTGAAATTTACTATTTTTTGCCAGACATTCATTGTGGAACAAAAGTGATTTTCTCGACGAGTTAAGCATTTTGAGTAATTTGCCGATTGGTTTCAGAACGGCTTGCATCACAAATAACTACTTTTTCCTAGGCATTCATTGTGGGAAAAAAGTGATTTTCTCGGCGCGTTAAGCATTTTGAGTAATTTGCCGATTGGTTTCAGAACGGCTTGCATTGAAATTAACTATATTTTGCCAGACATTCATTGTGGAACAAAAGTGATTTTCTCGACGAGTTAAGCATTTTGAGTAATTTGCCGATTGGTTTCAGAACGGCTTGCATCACAATTAACTATTTTTTCCAGACATTCATTGTGGAACAAAAGTGATTTTCTCGTCGAGTTAAGCATTTTGAGTAATTTGCCGATTGGTTTCAGAACGGCTTGCATCACAAATAACTACTTTTTCCTAGGCATTCATTGTGGGAAAAAAGTGATTTTCTCGGCGCGTTAAGCATTTTGAGTAATTTGCCGATTGGTTTCAGAACGGCTTGCATTGAAATTAACTATATTTTGCCAGACATTCATTGTGGAACAAAAGAGATTTTCTCGCAGAGTTAAGCATTTTGAGTAATTTGCCGATTGGTTTCAGAACGGCTTGTATCACAATTAACTATTTTTTGCCAGAAATTCATTGTGAAACAAAAGTGATTTTCTCGGCTAGTTAAGCATTTTGAGTAATTTGCCGATTGCTTTCAGAACGGCTTGCATTGAAATTAACTATTTTGTGCCAGGCATTCATTGTGGAACAAAAGTGATTTCCTCGCCGCGTTAAGCATTTTGCGTAAATTGCCGATTGGTTTCAGAACGTCTTGCATCAAAATTTAGTATCTTTTGCCAGACATTCATTGTGCAACAAAAGTGATTTTCTCGGCGAGCTAAGCATTTTGTGCAATTTGCCGATTGGTTTCAGAGCGGCTTGAATTGAAATTAACAATTTTTTGCCAGACATTCATTGTGGAACAAAAGTGATTTTCTCGGCGAGTTAAGCATTTTGAGTAATTTGCCGATTGGTTTCAGAACGGCTTGCATCACAATTAACTATTTTTTGCCAGAAATTCATTGTGGAACAGAAGTGATTTTCTCGGCGTGTTAAGCATTTTGAGTAATTTGCCGATTGGTTTCAGAACGGCTTGCATCACAATTAACTATTTTTTGCCGGGCATTCATTGTGGGATAAAAGTGACTTTCTCGGCGCGTTATGCATTTTGAGTAATTTGCCGATCGGTTTCAGAACGGCTTGCATTGAAATTTACTATTTTTTACCGGACATTCATTGTGGAACAAAAGTGATTTTCTCGGCTAGTTAAGCATTTTGAGTAATTTGCCGATTGCTTTCAGAACGGCTTGCATTGAAATTAACTAATTTGTGCCAGGCATTCATTGTGGAACAAAAGTGATTTCCTCGCCGCGTTAAGCATTTTGAGTAATTTGCCGATTGGTTTCAGAACGGCTCCCATTGAAATTTAGTATTTTTCGCCAGACATTCATTGTGGAACAAAAGTGATTTTCTCGGCGAGTTAAGCATTTTGAGTAATTTGCCGATTGGTTTCAGAACGGCTTGCATTGAAATTAACTATTTTTTGCCAGGCATTCATTGTGGAACAAAAGTGATTTTCTCGGCGAGTTAAGCATTTTGAGTAATTTGCCGATTGGTTTCAGAACGGCTTGCAATTAACTTTCTTTTGCCAGGCATTCATTGTGGGAAAAAAAGTGATTTTCTCGGCGCGTTAAGCATTTTGAGTAATTTGCCTATTGGTTTCAGAACGGCTTGCATCACAATTAACTATTTTTTGCCAGGCATTCATTGTGGGAAAAAAGTGATTTTCTCGGCGCGTTAAGCATTTTGAGTAATTTGCCGATCGGTTTCAGAACGGCTTGCATTGAAATTTACTATTTTTTGCCAGACATTCATTGTGGAAGAAAAGTGATTTTCTCGGCGCGTTAAGCATTTTGAGTAATTTGCCGATTGGTTTCAGAACGGCTCGCATTGAAATTTACTATTTTTTGCCAGACATTCATTGTGGAACAAAAGTGATTTTCTCGGCGAGTTAAGCATTTTGAGTAATTTGCCGATTGGTTTCAGAACGGCTTGCATCAAAATGAACTACTTTTTGCCAGACATTCATTGTGGAACAAAAGTGATTTTCTCGGCGAGTTCAGCATTTTGAGTGATTTGCCGATTGCTTTCAGAACGGCTTGCATTGAAATTAACTATTTTGTGCCAGGCATTCATTGTGGAACAAAAGTGATGTTCTCGGCGCGTTAAGCATTTTGAGTAAATTGCCGATTGGTTTCAGAACGCCTCGCATTGAAATTTACTATTTTTTGCCAGACATTCATTGTGGAACAAAAGTGATTTTCTCGACGAGTTAAGCATTTTGTGTAATTTGCCGATCGGTTTCAGAACGGCTTGCATTAAAATTTACTATTTTTTGCCAGACATTCATTGTGGAACAAAAGTGATTTTCTCGGCGAGTTAAGCATTTTGAGTAATTTGCCGATTGGTTTCAGAACGGCTTGCATCACAATTAACTATTTTTTGCCAGGCATTCATTGTGGAACAAAAGTGATTTTCTCGGCGAGTTCAGCATTTTGAGTAATTTGCCGATTGGTTTCAGAACTGCTTGCATTGAAATTTACTATTTTTTGCCAGACATTCATTGTGGAACAAAAGTGATTTTCTCGGCGAGTTAAGCATTTTTTGTAATTTGCCGATTGGTTTCAGAACGGCTTGCATCAAAATGAACTACTTTTTGCCAGACATTCATTGTGGAACAAAAGTGATTTTCTCGGCGAGTTAAGCATTTTGAGTAATTTGCCGATTGCTTTCAGAACGGCTTGCATTGAAACTAACTATTTTGTGCCAGGCATTCGTTGTGGAACAAAAGTGATTTTCACGGCGCGTTAAGCATTTTGAGTAATTTGCCGATTGGTTCCAGAACGGCTGGCATTGAAATTTACTATTTTTTGCCAGACATTCATTGTGGAACAAAAGTGATTTTCTCGACGAGTTAAGCATTTTGAGTAATTTGCCGATTGGTTTCAGAACGGCTTGCATTGAAATTAACTATTTTTTCCAGACATTCATTGTGGAAGAAAAGTGATTTTCTCGGCGCGTTAAGCATTTTGAGTAATTTGCCGATTGGTTTCAGAACGGCTCGCATTGAAATTTACTATTTTTTGCCAGACATTCATTGTGGAACAAAAGTGATTTTCTCGGCGAGTTAAGCATTTTGAGTAATTTGCCGATTGGTTTCAGAACGGCTTGCTTTGAAATAAACTATTTTTTGCCAGACATTCATTGTGGAACAAAAGTGATTTTTTGGCGAGTTAAGCATTTTGAGTAATTTGCCGATTGCTTTCAGAACGGCTTGCATTGAAACTAACTATTTTGTGCCAGGCATTCGTTGTGGAACAAAAGTGATTTTCTCGGCGCGTTAAGCATTTTGAGTAATTTGCCGATTGGTTCCAGAACGGCTGGCATTGAAATTTACTATTTTTTGCCAGACATTCATTGTGGAACAAAAGTGATTTTCTCGACGAGTTAAGCATTTTGAGTAATTTGCCGATTGGTTTCAGAACGGCTTGCATTGAAATTAACTATTTTTTCCAGACATTCATTGTGGAACAAAAGTGATTTTCTCGTCGAGTTAAGCATTTTGAGTAATTTGCCGATTGGTTTCAGAACGGCTTGCATCACAAATAACTACTTTTTCCTAGGCATTCATTGTGGGAAAAAAGTGATTTTCTCGGCGCGTTAAGCATTTTGAGTAATTTGCCGATTGGTTTCAGAACGGCTTGCATTGAAATTAACTATATTTTGCCAGACATTCATTGTGGAACAAAAGTGATTTTCTCGACGAGTTAAGCATTTTGAGTAATTTGCCGATTGGTTTCAGAACGGCTTGCATCACAATTAACTATTTTTTCCAGACATTCATTGTGGAACAAAAGTGATTTTCTCGTCGAGTTAAGCATTTTGAGTAATTTGCCGATTGGTTTCAGAACGGCTTGCATCACAAATAACTACTTTTTCCTAGGCATTCATTGTGGGAAAAAAGTGATTTTCTCGGCGCGTTAAGCATTTTGAGTAATTTGCCGATTGGTTTCAGAACGGCTTGCATTGAAATTAACAATATTTTGCCAGACATTCATTGTGGAACAAAAGAGATTTTCTCGCAGAGTTAAGCATTTTGAGTAATTTGCCGATTGGTTTCAGAACGGCTTGTATCACAATTAACTATTTTTTGCCAGAAATTCATTGTGAAACAAAAGTGATTTTCTCGGCTAGTTAAGCATTTTGAGTAATTTGCCGATTGCTTTCAGAACGGCTTGCATTGAAATTAACTATTTTGTGCCAGGCATTCATTGTGGAACAAAAGTGATTTCCTCGCCGCGTTAAGCATTTTGCGTAAATTGCCGATTGGTTTCAGAACGTCTTGCATCAAAATTTAGTATCTTTTGCCAGACATTCATTGTGCAACAAAAGTGATTTTCTCGGCGAGCTAAGCATTTTGTGCAATTTGCCGATTGGTTTCAGAGCGGCTTGAATTGAAATTAACAATTTTTTGCCAGACATTCATTGTGGAACAAAAGTGATTTTCTCGGCGAGTTAAGCATTTTGAGTAATTTGCCGATTGGTTTCAGAACGGCTTGCATCACAATTAACTATTTTTTGCCAGAAATTCATTGTGAAACAGAAGTGATTTTCTCGGCGTGTTAAGCATTTTGAGTAATTTGCCGATTGGTTTCAGAACGGCTTGCATCACAATTAACTATTTTTTGCCGGGCATTCATTGTGGGATAAAAGTGACTTTCTCGGCGCGTTATGCATTTTGAGTAATTTGCCGATCGGTTTCAGAACGGCTTGCATTGAAATTTACTATTTTTTACCGGACATTCATTGTGGAACAAAAGTGATTTTCTCGGCTAGTTAAGCATTTTGAGTAATTTGCCGATTGCTTTCAGAACGGCTTGCATTGAAATTAACTAATTTGTGCCAGGCATTCATTGTGGAACAAAAGTGATTTCCTCGCCGCGTTAAGCATTTTGAGTAATTTGCCGATTGGTTTCAGAACGGCTCCCATTGAAATTTAGTATTTTTCGCCAGACATTCATTGTGGAACAAAAGTGATTTTCTCGGCGAGTTAAGCATTTTGAGTAATTTGCCGATTGGTTTCAGAACGGCTTGCATTGAAATTAACTATTTTTTGCCAGGCATTCATTGTGGAACAAAAGTGATTTTCTCGGCGAGTTAAGCATTTTGAGTAATTTGCCGATTGGTTTCAGAACGGCTTGCAATTAACTTTCTTTTGCCAGGCATTCATTGTGGGAAAAAAAGTGATTTTCTCGGCGCGTTAAGCATTTTGAGTAATTTGCCTATTGGTTTCAGAACGGCTTGCATCACAATTAACTATTTTTTGCCAGGCATTCATTGTGGGAAAAAAGTGATTTTCTCGGCGCGTTAAGCATTTTGAGTAATTTGCCGATCGGTTTCAGAACGGCTTGCATTGAAATTTACTATTTTTTGCCAGACATTCATTGTGGAAGAAAAGTGATTTTCTCGGCGCGTTAAGCATTTTGAGTAATTTGCCGATTGGTTTCAGAACGGCTCGCATTGAAATTTACTATTTTTTGCCAGACATTCATTGTGGAACAAAAGTGATTTTCTCGGCGAGTTAAGCATTTTGAGTAATTTGCCGATTGGTTTCAGAACGGCTTGCATCAAAATGAACTACTTTTTGCCAGACATTCATTGTGGAACAAAAGTGATTTTCTCGGCGAGTTCAGCATTTTGAGTGATTTGCCGATTGCTTTCAGAACGGCTTGCATTGAAATTAACTATTTTGTGCCAGGCATTCATTGTGGAACAAAAGTGATGTTCTCGGCGCGTTAAGCATTTTGAGTAAATTGCCGATTGGTTTCAGAACGCCTCGCATTGAAATTTACTATTTTTTGCCAGACATTCATTGTGGAACAAAAGTGATTTTCTCGACGAGTTAAGCATTTTGTGTAATTTGCCGATCGGTTTCAGAACGGCTTGCATTAAAATTTACTATTTTTTGCCAGACATTCATTGTGGAACAAAAGTGATTTTCTCGGCGAGTTAAGCATTTTGAGTAATTTGCCGATTGGTTTCAGAACGGCTTGCATCACAATTAACTATTTTTTGCCAGGCATTCATTGTGGAACAAAAGTGATTTTCTCGGCGAGTTCAGCATTTTGAGTAATTTGCCGATTGGTTTCAGAACTGCTTGCATTGAAATTTACTATTTTTTGCCAGACATTCATTGTGGAACAAAAGTGATTTTCTCGGCGAGTTAAGCATTTTTTGTAATTTGCCGATTGGTTTCAGAACGGCTTGCATCAAAATGAACTACTTTTTGCCAGACATTCATTGTGGAACAAAAGTGATTTTCTCGGCGAGTTAAGCATTTTGAGTAATTTGCCGATTGCTTTCAGAACGGCTTGCATTGAAACTAACTATTTTGTGCCAGGCATTCGTTGTGGAACAAAAGTGATTTTCACGGCGCGTTAAGCATTTTGAGTAATTTGCCGATTGGTTCCAGAACGGCTGGCATTGAAATTTACTATTTTTTGCCAGACATTCATTGTGGAACAAAAGTGATTTTCTCGACGAGTTAAGCATTTTGAGTAATTTGCCGATTGGTTTCAGAACGGCTTGCATTGAAATTAACTATTTTTTCCAGACATTCATTGTGGAAGAAAAGTGATTTTCTCGGCGCGTTAAGCATTTTGAGTAATTTGCCGATTGGTTTCAGAACGGCTCGCATTGAAATTTACTATTTTTTGCCAGACATTCATTGTGGAACAAAAGTGATTTTCTCGGCGAGTTAAGCATTTTGAGTAATTTGCCGATTGGTTTCAGAACGGCTTGCTTTGAAATAAACTATTTTTTGCCAGACATTCATTGTGGAACAAAAGTGATTTTTTGGCGAGTTAAGCATTTTGAGTAATTTGCCGATTGGTTTCAGAACGGCTTGCATCAAAATGAACTACTTTTTGCCAGACATTCATTGTAGAACAAAAGTGATTTTCTCGGCGAGTTCAGCATTTTGAGTGATTTGCCGATTGCTTTCAGAACGGCTTGCATTGAAATTAACTATTTTGTGCCAGGCATTCATTGTGGAACAAAAGTGATGTTCTCGGCGCGTTAAGCATTTTGAGTAAATTGCCGATTGGTTTCAGAACGCCTCGCATTGAAATTTACTATTTTTTGCCAGACATTCATTGTGGAACAAAAGTGATTTTCTCGACGAGTTAAGCATTTTGTGTAATTTGCCGATCGGTTTCAGAACGGCTTGCATTAAAATTTACTATTTTTTGCCAGACATTCATTGTGGAACAAAAGTGATTTTCTCGGCGAGTTAAGCATTTTGAGTAATTTGCCGATTGGTTTCAGAACGGCTTGCATCACAATTAACTATTTTTTGCCAGGCATTCATTGTGGAACAAAAGTGATTTTCTCGGCGAGTTCAGCATTTTGAGTAATTTGCCGATTGGTTTCAGAACTGCTTGCATTGAAATTTACTATTTTTTGCCAGACATTCATTGTGGAACAAAAGTGATTTTCTCGGCGAGTTAAGCATTTTTTGTAATTTGCCGATTGGTTTCAGAACGGCTTGCATCAAAATGAACTACTTTTTGCCAGACATTCATTGTGGAACAAAAGTGATTTTCTCGGCGAGTTAAGCATTTTGAGTAATTTGCCGATTGCTTTCAGAACGGCTTGCATTGAAACTAACTATTTTGTGCCAGGCATTCGTTGTGGAACAAAAGTGATTTTCACGGCGCGTTAAGCATTTTGAGTAATTTGCCGATTGGTTCCAGAACGGCTGGCATTGAAATTTACTATTTTTTGCCAGACATTCATTGTGGAACAAAAGTGATTTTCTCGACGAGTTAAGCATTTTGAGTAATTTGCCGATTGGTTTCAGAACGGCTTGCATTGAAATTAACTATTTTTTCCAGACATTCATTGTGGAACAAAAGTGATTTTCTCGTCGAGTTAAGCATTTTGAGTAATTTGCCGATTGGTTTCAGAACGGCTTGCATCACAATTAACTACTTTTTCCTAGGCATTCATTGTGGGAAAAAAGTGATTTTCTCGTCGCGTTAAGCATTTTGAGTAATTTGCCGATTGGTTTCAGAACGGCTTGCATTGAAATTAACTATATTTTGCCAGACATTCATTGTGGAACAAAATAGATTTTCTCGCAGAGTTAAGCATTTTGAGTAATTTGCCGATTGGTTTCAGAACGGCTTGCATCACAATTAACTATTTTTTGCCAGAAATTCATTGTGAAACAAAAGTGATTTTCTCGGCTAGTTAAGCATTTTGAGTAATTTGCCGATTGATTTTCTCGGCGAGTTCAGCATTTTGAGTAATTTGCCGATTGCTTTCAGAACGGCTTGCATTGAAATTAACTATTTTTTGCCAGACATTCATTGTGGAACAAAAGTGATTTTCTCGGCGAGTAATTCTGAGTAATTTGCCGATTGGTTTCAGAACGTCTTGCGTCAAAATTAACTATTTTTTGCCAGATATTCATTGTGGAACAAAAGTGATTTTCTCGGCGAGCTAAGCATTTTGAGCAATTTGCCGATTGGTTTCAGAACGGCTCGCATCACAATTAACTATTTTTTGCCAAGGCATTCATTGTGGAACAAAAGTGATTTTCTCGGCGAGCTAAGCATTTTGAGCAATTTGCCGATTGGTTTCAGAACGGCTTGCATCACAATTAACTATTTTTTGCCAGGCATTCATTGTGGAACAAAAGTGATTTTCTCGGCGAGTTAAGCATTTTGAGTAATTTGCCGATTGGTTTCAGAGCGGCTTGCATTGAAATTAACTAATTTGTGCCAGGCATTCATTGTGGAACAAAAGTGATTTCCTCGCCGCGTTAAGCATTTTGAGTAATTTGCCGATTGGTTTCAGAACGGCTCCCATTGAAATTTAGTATTTTTCGCCAGACATTCATTGTGGAACAAAAGTGATTTTCTCGGCGAGTTAAGCATTTTGAGTAATTTGCCGATTGGTTTCAGAACGGCTTGCATTGAAATTAACTATTTTTGCCAGGCATTCATTGTGGAACAAAAGTGATTTTCTCGGCGAGTTAAGCATTTTGAGTAATTTGCCGATTGGTTTCAGAACGGCTTGCAATTAACTTTCTTTTGCCAGGCATTCATTGTGGGAAAAAAAGTGATTTTCTCGGCGCGTTAAGCATTTTGAGTAATTTGCCTATTGGTTTCAGAACGGCTTGCATCACAATTAACTATTTTTTGCCAGGCATTCATTGTGGGAAAAAAGTGATTTTCTCGGCGCGTTAAGCATTTTGAGTAATTTGCCGATCGGTTTCAGAACGGCTTGCATTGAAATTTACTATTTTTTGCCAGACATTCATTGTGGAAGAAAAGTGATTTTCTCGGCGCGTTAAGCATTTTGAGTAATTTGCCGATTGGTTTCAGAACGGCTCGCATTGAAATTTACTATTTTTTGCCAGACATTCATTGTGGAACAAAAGTGATTTTCTCGGCGAGTTAAGCATTTTGAGTAATTTGCCGATTGGTTTCAGAACGGCTTGCTTTGAAATAAACTATTTTTTGCCAGACATTCATTGTGGAACAAAAGTGATTTTTTGGCGAGTTAAGCATTTTGAGTAATTTGCCGATTGGTTTCAGAACGGCTTGCATCAAAATGAACTACTTTTTGCCAGACATTCATTGTAGAACAAAAGTGATTTTCTCGGCGAGTTCAGCATTTTGAGTGATTTGCCGATTGCTTTCAGAACGGCTTGCATTGAAATTAACTATTTTGTGCCAGGCATTCATTGTGGAACAAAAGTGATGTTCTCGGCGCGTTAAGCATTTTGAGTAAATTGCCGATTGGTTTCAGAACGCCTCGCATTGAAATTTACTATTTTTTGCCAGACATTCATTGTGGAACAAAAGTGATTTTCTCGACGAGTTAAGCATTTTGTGTAATTTGCCGATCGGTTTCAGAACGGCTTGCATTAAAATTTACTATTTTTTGCCAGACATTCATTGTGGAACAAAAGTGATTTTCTCGGCGAGTTAAGCATTTTGAGTAATTTGCCGATTGGTTTCAGAACGGCTTGCATCACAATTAACTATTTTTTGCCAGGCATTCATTGTGGAACAAAAGTGATTTTCTCGGCGAGTTCAGCATTTTGAGTAATTTGCCGATTGGTTTCAGAACTGCTTGCATTGAAATTTACTATTTTTTGCCAGACATTCATTGTGGAACAAAAGTGATTTTCTCGGCGAGTTAAGCATTTTTTGTAATTTGCCGATTGGTTTCAGAACGGCTTGCATCAAAATGAACTACTTTTTGCCAGACATTCATTGTGGAACAAAAGTGATTTTCTCGGCGAGTTAAGCATTTTGAGTAATTTGCCGATTGCTTTCAGAACGGCTTGCATTGAAACTAACTATTTTGTGCCAGGCATTCGTTGTGGAACAAAAGTGATTTTCACGGCGCGTTAAGCATTTTGAGTAATTTGCCGATTGGTTCCAGAACGGCTGGCATTGAAATTTACTATTTTTTGCCAGACATTCATTGTGGAACAAAAGTGATTTTCTCGACGAGTTAAGCATTTTGAGTAATTTGCCGATTGGTTTCAGAACGGCTTGCATTGAAATTAACTATTTTTTCCAGACATTCATTGTGGAAGAAAAGTGATTTTCTCGGCGCGTTAAGCATTTTGAGTAATTTGCCGATTGGTTTCAGAACGGCTCGCATTGAAATTTACTATTTTTTGCCAGACATTCATTGTGGAACAAAAGTGATTTTCTCGGCGAGTTAAGCATTTTGAGTAATTTGCCGATTGGTTTCAGAACGGCTTGCTTTGAAATAAACTATTTTTTGCCAGACATTCATTGTGGAACAAAAGTGATTTTTTGGCGAGTTAAGCATTTTGAGTAATTTGCCGATTGGTTTCAGAACGGCTTGCATCAAAATGAACTACTTTTTGCCAGACATTCATTGTAGAACAAAAGTGATTTTCTCGGCGAGTTCAGCATTTTGAGTGATTTGCCGATTGCTTTCAGAACGGCTTGCATTGAAATTAACTATTTTGTGCCAGGCATTCATTGTGGAACAAAAGTGATGTTCTCGGCGCGTTAAGCATTTTGAGTAAATTGCCGATTGGTTTCAGAACGCCTCGCATTGAAATTTACTATTTTTTGCCAGACATTCATTGTGGAACAAAAGTGATTTTCTCGACGAGTTAAGCATTTTGTGTAATTTGCCGATCGGTTTCAGAACGGCTTGCATTAAAATTTACTATTTTTTGCCAGACATTCATTGTGGAACAAAAGTGATTTTCTCGGCGAGTTAAGCATTTTGAGTAATTTGCCGATTGGTTTCAGAACGGCTTGCATCACAATTAACTATTTTTTGCCAGGCATTCATTGTGGAACAAAAGTGATTTTCTCGGCGAGTTCAGCATTTTGAGTAATTTGCCGATTGGTTTCAGAACTGCTTGCATTGAAATTTACTATTTTTTGCCAGACATTCATTGTGGAACAAAAGTGATTTTCTCGGCGAGTTAAGCATTTTTTGTAATTTGCCGATTGGTTTCAGAACGGCTTGCATCAAAATGAACTACTTTTTGCCAGACATTCATTGTGGAACAAAAGTGATTTTCTCGGCGAGTTAAGCATTTTGAGTAATTTGCCGATTGCTTTCAGAACGGCTTGCATTGAAACTAACTATTTTGTGCCAGGCATTCGTTGTGGAACAAAAGTGATTTTCACGGCGCGTTAAGCATTTTGAGTAATTTGCCGATTGGTTCCAGAACGGCTGGCATTGAAATTTACTATTTTTTGCCAGACATTCATTGTGGAACAAAAGTGATTTTCTCGACGAGTTAAGCATTTTGAGTAATTTGCCGATTGGTTTCAGAACGGCTTGCATTGAAATTAACTATTTTTTCCAGACATTCATTGTGGAACAAAAGTGATTTTCTCGTCGAGTTAAGCATTTTGAGTAATTTGCCGATTGGTTTCAGAACGGCTTGCATCACAATTAACTACTTTTTCCTAGGCATTCATTGTGGGAAAAAAGTGATTTTCTCGTCGCGTTAAGCATTTTGAGTAATTTGCCGATTGGTTTCAGAACGGCTTGCATTGAAATTAACTATATTTTGCCAGACATTCATTGTGGAACAAAATAGATTTTCTCGCAGAGTTCAGCATTTTGAGTAATTTGCCGATTGGTTTCAGAACGGCTTGCATCACAATTAACTATTTTTTGCCAGAAATTCATTGTGAAACAAAAGTGATTTTCTCGGCTAGTTAAGCATTTTGAGTAATTTGCCGATTGATTTTCTCGGCGAGTTCAGCATTTTGAGTAATTTGCCGATTGCTTTCAGAACGGCTTGCATTGAAATTAACTATTTTTTGCCAGACATTCATTGTGGAACAAAAGTGATTTTCTCGGCGAGTAATTCTGAGTAATTTGCCGATTGGTTTCAGAACGTCTTGCGTCAAAATTAACTATTTTTTGCCAGATATTCATTGTGGAACAAAAGTGATTTTCTCGGCGAGCTAAGCATTTTGAGCAATTTGCCGATTGGTTTCAGAACGGCTCGCATCACAATTAACTATTTTTTGCCAAGGCATTCATTGTGGAACAAAAGTGATTTTCTCGGCGAGCTAAGCATTTTGAGCAATTTGCCGATTGGTTTCAGAACGGCTTGCATCGCAATTAACTATTTTTTGCCAGGCATTCATTGTGGAACAAAAGTGATTTTCTCGGCGAGTTAAGCATTTTGAGTAATTTGCCGATTGGTTTCAGAGCGGCTTGCATTGAAATTAACTATTTTTTGCCAGACATTCATTGTGGAACAAAAGTGATTTTCTCGGTGAGTTAAGCATTTTGAGTAATTTGCCGATTGGTTTCAGAACGGCTTGCATCACAATTAACTATTTTTGCCAGGCATTCATTGTGGAACAAAAGTGATTTTCTCGGCGAGCTCAGCATTTTGAGTAATTTGCCGATTGCTTTCAGAACGGCTTGCATTGAAATTAACTATTTTTTGCCAGGCATTCATTGTGGAACAAAAGTGATTTTCTCGGCGCGTTAAGCATTTTGAGTAATTTGCCGATTGGTTTCAGAACGGCTCGCATTGAAATTTACTATTTTTTGCCTGACATTCATTGTGGAACAAAAGTGATTTTCTCGGCGGGTTAAGCATTTTGAGTAATTTGCCGATCGGTTTCAGAACGGCTGGCATTGAAATTAACTATTTTGTGCCAGGCATTCATTGTGGAACAAAAGTGATTTTCTCGTCGCGTTGAGCATTTTGAGTAATTTGCCGATTCGTTTCAGAACGGCTTGCATTGAAATTAACTATTTTTTCCAGACATTCATTGTGGAACAAAAGTGATTTTCTCGGCGACTTAAGCATTTTGAGTAATTTGCCGATTGGTTTCAGAACGGCTTGCATCACAATTAACTACTTTTTGCTACGCATTCATTGTGGGAAAAAAGTGATTTTCTCGGCGCGTTAAGCATTTTGAGTAATTTGCCGATTGGTTTCATAACGGCTTGCATTGAAATTAACTATATTTTGCCAGACATTCATTGTGGAAGAAAAGTGATTTTTTGGCGAGTTAAGCATTTTGAGTAATTTGCCGATTGCTTTCAGAACGGCTTGCATTGAAATTAACTATTTTTTCCAGACATTCATTGTGGAACAAAAGTGATTTTCTCGGCGAGTTAAGCATTTTGAGTAATTTGCCGATTGGTTTCAGAACGGCTTGCATCACAATTAACTACTTTTTGCTAGGCATTCATTGTGGGAAAAAAGTGATTTTCTCGGCGCGTTAAGCATTTTGAGTAATTTGCCGATTGGTTTCATAACGGCTTGCATCGAAATTAACTATATTTTGCCAGACATTCATTGTGGAAGAAAAGTGATTTTTTGGCGAGTTAAGCATTTTGAGTAATTTGCCGATTGCTTTCAGAACGGCTTGCATTGAAATTAACTACTTTTTGCCAGATATTCATTGTGGAACAAAAGTGATTTCCTCGCCGCGTTAAGCATTTTGA
The DNA here is from genome assembly GCF_047496885.1 of Scyliorhinus torazame. Taxonomy (NCBI): domain Eukaryota; kingdom Metazoa; phylum Chordata; class Chondrichthyes; order Carcharhiniformes; family Scyliorhinidae; genus Scyliorhinus; species Scyliorhinus torazame. Next base: position 343,390 of record NW_027307800.1, on the reverse strand, counting down.
GTAAATTGCCGATTGGTTTCAGAACGTTTTGCATCAAAATTAACTACTTTTTGCCAGACATTCATTGTGGAACAAAAGTGATTTTCTCGGCGAGTTCAGCATTTTGAGTGATTTGCCGATTGATTTCAGAACGGCTTGCATTGAAATTAACTATTTTGTGCCAGGCATTCATTGTGGAACAAAAGTGATGTTCTCGGCGCGTTAAGCATTTTGAGTAAATTGCCGATTGGTTTCAGAACGCCTCGCATTGAAATTTTCTATTTTTTGCCAGACATTCATTGTGGAACAAAAGTGATTTTCTCGACGAGTTAAGCATTTTGTGTAATTTGCCGATCGGTTTCAGAACGGCTTGCATTGAAATTTACTATTTTTTGCCAGACATTCATTGTGGAACAAAAGTGATTTTCTCGGCGAGTTAAGCATTTTGAGTAATTTGCCGATTGGTTTCAGAACGGCTTGCATCACAATTAACTATTTTTTGCCAGGCATTCATTGTGGAACAAAAGTGATTTTCTCGGCGAGTTCAGCATTTTGAGTAATTTGCCGATTGGTTTCAGAACTGCTTGCATTGAAATCTACTATTTTTTGCCAGACATTCATTGTGGAACAAAAGTGATTTTCGCGGCGAGTTAAGCATTTTGAGTAATTTGCCGATTGGTTTCAGAACGGACTGCATCAAAATGAACTACTTTTTGCCAGACATTCATTGTGGAACAAAAGTGATTTTCTCGGCGAGTTAAGCATTTTGAGTAATTTGCCGATTGCTTTCAGAACGGCTTGCATTGAAACTAACTATTTTGTGCCAGGCATTCGTTGTGGAACAAAAGTGATTTTCTCGTCGAGTTAAGCATTTTGAGTAATTTGCCGATTGGTTTCAGAACGGCTTGCATCACAATTAACTACTTTTTCCTAGGCATTCATTGTGGGAAAAAAGTGATTTTCTCGGCGCGTTAAGCATTTTGAGTAATTTGCCGATTGGTTTCAGAACGGCTTGCATTGAAATTAACTATATTTTGCCAGACATTCATTGTGGAACAAAAGAGATTTTCTCGCAGAGTTAAGCATTTTGAGTAATTTGCCGATTGGTTTCAGAACGGCTTGCATCACAATTCACTATTTTTTGCCAGACATTCATTGTGGAACAAAAGTGATTTTCGCGGCGAGTTAAGCATTTTGAGTAATTTGCCGATTGGTTTCAGAACGGACTGCATCAAAATGAACTACTTTTTGCCAGACATTCATTGTGGAACAAAAGTGATTTTCTCGGCGAGTTAAGCATTTTGAGTAATTTGCCGATAGCTTTCAGAACGGCTTGCATTGAAACTAACTATTTTGTGCCAGGCATTCGTTGTGGAACAAAAGTGATTTTCTCGGCGCGTTAAGCATTTGGAGTAATTTGCCGATTGGTTCCAGAACGGCTGGCATTGAAATTTACTATTTTTTGCCAGACATTCATTGTGGAACAAAAGTGATTTTCTCGACGAGTTAAGCATTTTGAGTAATTTGCCGATTGGTCTCAGAACGGCTTGCATTGAAATTAACTATTTTTTCCAGACATTCATCGTGGAACAAAAGTGATTTTCTCGTCGAGTTAAGCATTTTGAGTAATTTGCCGATTGGTTTCAGAACGGCTTGCATCACAATTAACTACTTTTTCCTAGGCATTCATTGTGGGAAAAAAGTGATTTTCTCCGCGTTAAGCATTTTGAGTAATTTGCCGATTGGTTTCAGAACGGCTTGCATTGAAATTAACTATATTTTGCCAGACATTGATTGTGGAACAAAAGAGATTTTCTCGCAGAGTTAAGCATTTTGAGTAATTTGCCGATTGGTTTCAGAACGGCTTGCATCACAATTAACTATTTTTTGCCAGAAATTCATTGTGAAACAAAAGTGATTTTCTCGGCTAGTTAAGCATTTTGAGTAATTTGCCGATTGCTTTCAGAACGGCTTGCATTGAAATTAACTATTTTGTGCCAGGCATTCATTGTGGAACAAAAGTGATTTCCTCGCCGCGTTAAGCATTTTGAGTAAATTGCCGATTGGTTTCAGAACGTCTTGCATCAAAATTAACTATTTTTTGCCAGACATTCATTGTGGGAAAAAAGTGATTTTCTCGGCGAGTTCAGCATTTTGAGTAATTTGCCGATTGGTTTCAGAACTGCTTGCATTGAAATCTACTATTTTTTGCCAGACATTCATTGTGGAACAAAAGTGAATTTCTCGGCGAGTTAAGCATTTTGAGTAATTTTCCGATTGGTTTCAGAACGGCCTGCATCAAAATGAACTACTTTTTGCCAGACATTCATTGTGGAACAAAAGTGATTTTCTCGGCGAGATAAGCATTTTGAGTAATTTGCCGATTGCTTTCAGAACGGCTTGCATTGAAACTAACTATTTTGTGCCAGGCATTCGTTGTGGAACAAAAGTGATTTTCTCGGCGCGTTAAGCATTTTGAGTAATTTGCCGATTGGTTCCAGAACGGCTTGCATTGAAATCTACTATTTTTTGCCAGACATTCATTGTGGAACAAAAGTGATTTTCTCGGCGAGTTAAGCATTTTGAGTAATTTGCCGATTGGTTTCAGAACGGCTTGCATTGAAATTAACTATTTTTTCCAGACATTCATTGTGGAACAAAAGTGATTTTCTCGTCGAGTTAAGCATTTTGAGTAATTTGCCGATTGGTTTCAGAACGGCTTGCATCACAATTAACTACTTTTTCCTAGGCATTCATTGTGGGAAAAAAGTGATTTTCTCGGCGCGTTAAGCATTTTGAGTAATTTGCCGATTGGTTTCAGAACGGCTTGCATTGAAATTAACTATATTTTGCCAGACATTCATTGTGGAACAAAAGAGATTTTCTCGCAGAGTTAAGCATTTTGAGTAATTTGCCGATTGGTTTCAGAACGGCTTGCATCACAATTAACTATTTTTTGCCAGAAATTCATTGTGAAACAAAAGTGATTTTCTCGGCTAGTTAAGCATTTTGAGTAATTTGCCGATTGCTTTCAGAACGGCTTGCATCAAAATTAACTATTTTTTGCCGGGCATTCATTGTGGGATAAAAGTGACTTTCTCGGCGCGTTATGCATTTTGAGTAATTTGCCGATCGGTTTCAGAACGGCTTGCATTGAAATTTACTATTTTTTACCGGACATTCATTGTGGAACAAAAGTGATTTTCTCGGCTGGTTAAGCATTTTGAGTAATTTGCCGATTGCTTTCAGAACGGCTTGCATTGAAATTAACTAATTTGTGCCAGGCATTCATTGTGGAACAAAAGTGATTTCCTCGCCGCGTTAAGCATTTTGAGTAATTTGCCGATTGGTTTCAGAACGGCTCCCATTGAAATTTAGTATTTTTCGCCAGACATTCATTGTGGAACAAAAGTGATTTTCTCGGCGAGTTAAGCATTTTGAGTAATTTGCCGATTGGTTTCAGAACGGCTTGCATTGAAATTAACTATTTTTTGCCAGGCATTCATTGTGGAACAAAAGTGATTTTCTCGGCGAGTTAAGCATTTTGAGTAATTTGCCGATTGGTTTCAGAACGGCTTGCAATTAACTTTCTTTTGCCAGGCATTCATTGTGGGAAAAAAAGTGATTTTCTCGGCGCGTTAAGCATTTTGAGTAACTTGCCTATTGGTTTCAGAACGGCTTGCATCACAATTAACTATTTTTTGCCAGGCATTCATTGTGGGAAAAAAGTGATTTTCTCGGCGCGTTAAGCATTTTGAGTAATTTGCCGATCGGTTTCAGAACGGCTTGCATTGAAATTTACTATTTTTTGCCAGACATTCATTGTGGAAGAAAAGTGATTTTTTGGCGAGTTAAGCATTTTGAGTAATTTGCCGATTGGTTTCAGAACGGCTTGCATCAAAATGAACTACTTTTTGCCAGACATTCATTGTGGAACAAAAGTGATTTTCTCGACGAGTTCAGCATTTTGAGTGATTTGCCGATTGCTTTCAGAACGGCTTGCATTGAAATTAACTATTTTGTGCCAGGCATTCATTGTGGAACAAAAGTGATGTTCTCGGCGCGTTAAGCATTTTGAGTAAATTGCCGATTGGTTTCAGAACGCCTCGCATTGAAATTTACTATTTTTTGCCAGACATTCATTGTGGAACAAAAGTGATTTACTCGGCGAGTTAAGCATTTTGAGTAATTTGCCGATTGGTTTCAGAACGGCTTGCATCACAATTAACTATTTTTTGCCAGGCATTCATTGTGGAACAAAAGTGATTTTCTCGGCGAGTTCAGCATTTTGAGTAATTTGCCGATTGGTTTCAGAACTGCTTGCATTGAAATTTACTATTTTTTGCCAGACATTCATTGTGGAACAAAAGTGATTTTCTCGGCGAGTTAAGCATTTTTTGTAATTTGCCGATTGGTTTCAGAACGGCTTGCATCAAAATGAACTACTTTTTGCCAGACATTCATTGTGGAACAAAAGTGATTTTCTCGGCGAGTTAAGCATTTTGAGTAATTTGCCGATTGCTTTCAGAACGGCTTGCATTGAAACTAACTATTTTGTGCCAGGCATTCGTTGTGGAACAAAAGTGATTTTCACGGCGCGTTAAGCGTTTTGAGTAATTTGCCGATTGGTTCCAGAACGGCTGGCATTGAAATTTACTATTTTTTGCCAGACATTCATTGTGGAACAAAAGTGATTTTCTCGACGAGTTAAGCATTTTGAGTAATTTGCCGATTGGTTTCAGAACGGCTTGCATTGAAATTAACTATTTTTTCCAGACATTCATTGTGGAACAAAAGTGATTTTCTCGTCGAGTTAAGCATTTTGAGTAATTTGCCGATTGGTTTCAGAACGGCTTGCATCACAATTAACTACTTTTTCCTCGGCATTCATTGTGGGAAAAAAGTGATTTTCTCGGCGCGTTAAGCATTTTGAGTAATTTGCCGATTGGTTTCAGAACGGCTTGCTTTGAAATAAACTATTTTTTGCCAGACATTCATTGTGGAACAAAAGTGATTTTTTGGCGAGTTAAGCATTTTGAGTAATTTGCCGATTGGTTTCAGAACGGCTTGCATCAAAATGAACTACTTTTTGCCAGACATTCATTGTGGAACAAAAGTGATTTTCTCGACGAGTTCAGCATTTTGAGTGATTTGCCGATTGCTTTCAGAACGGCTTGCATTGAAATTAACTATTTTGTGCCAGGCATTCATTGTGGAACAAAAGTGATGTTCTCGGCGCGTTAAGCATTTTGAGTAAATTGCCGATTGGTTTCAGAACGCCTCGCATTGAAATTTACTATTTTTTGCCAGACATTCATTGTGGAACAAAAGTGATTTACTCGGCGAGTTAAGCATTTTGAGTAATTTGCCGATTGGTTTCAGAACGGCTTGCATCACAATTAGCTATTTTTTGCCAGGCATTCATTGTGGAACAAAAGTGATTTTCTCGGCGAGTTCAGCATTTTGAGTAATTTGCCGATTGGTTTCAGAACTGCTTGCATTGAAATTTACTATTTTTTGCCAGACATTCATTGTGGAACAAAAGTGATTTTCTCGGCGAGTTAAGCATTTTTTGTAATTTGCCGATTGGTTTCAGAACGGCTTGCATCAAAATGAACTACTTTTTGCCAGACATTCATTGTGGAACAAAAGTGATTTTCTCGGCGAGTTAAGCATTTTGAGTAATTTGCCGATTGCTTTCAGAACGGCTTGCATTGAAACTAACTATTTTGTGCCAGGCATTCGTTGTGGAACAAAAGTGATTTTCTCGGCGCGTTAAGCATTTTGAGTAATTTGCCGATTGGTTCCAGAACGGCTTGCATTGAAATCTACTATTTTTTGCCAGACATTCATTGTGGAACAAAAGTGATTTTCTCGGCGAGTTAAGCATTTTGAGTAATTTGCCGATTGGTTTCAGAACGGCTTGCATTGAAATTAACTATTTTTTCCAGACATTCATTGTGGAACAAAAGTGATTTTCTCGTCGAGTTAAGCATTTTGAGTAATTTGCCGATTGGTTTCAGAACGGCTTGCATCACAATTAACTACTTTTTCCTAGGCATTCATTGTGGGAAAAAAGTGATTTTCTCGGCGCGTTAAGCATTTTGAGTAATTTGCCGATTGGTTTCAGAACGGCTTGCATTGAAATTAACTATATTTTGCCAGACATTCATTGTGGAACAAAAGAGATTTTCTCGCAGAGTTAAGCATTTTGAGTAATTTGCCGATTGGTTTCAGAACGGCTTGCATCACAATTAACTATTTTTTGCCAGAAATTCATTGTGAAACAAAAGTGATTTTCTCGGCTAGTTAAGCATTTTGAGTAATTTGCCGATTGCTTTCAGAACGGCTTGCATCAAAATTAACTATTTTTTGCCGGGCATTCATTGTGGGATAAAAGTGACTTTCTCGGCGCGTTATGCATTTTGAGTAATTTGCCGATCGGTTTCAGAACGGCTTGCATTGAAATTTACTATTTTTTACCGGACATTCATTGTGGAACAAAAGTGATTTTCTCGGCTGGTTAAGCATTTTGAGTAATTTGCCGATTGCTTTCAGAACGGCTTGCATTGAAATTAACTAATTTGTGCCAGGCATTCATTGTGGAACAAAAGTGATTTCCTCGCCGCGTTAAGCATTTTGAGTAATTTGCCGATTGGTTTCAGAACGGCTCCCATTGAAATTTAGTATTTTTCGCCAGACATTCATTGTGGAACAAAAGTGATTTTCTCGGCGAGTTAAGCATTTTGAGTAATTTGCCGATTGGTTTCAGAACGGCTTGCATTGAAATTAACTATTTTTTGCCAGGCATTCATTGTGGAACAAAAGTGATTTTCTCGGCGAGTTAAGCATTTTGAGTAATTTGCCGATTGGTTTCAGAACGGCTTGCAATTAACTTTCTTTTGCCAGGCATTCATTGTGGGAAAAAAAGTGATTTTCTCGGCGCGTTAAGCATTTTGAGTAACTTGCCTATTGGTTTCAGAACGGCTTGCATCACAATTAACTATTTTTTGCCAGGCATTCATTGTGGGAAAAAAGTGATTTTCTCGGCGCGTTAAGCATTTTGAGTAATTTGCCGATCGGTTTCAGAACGGCTTGCATTGAAATTTACTATTTTTTGCCAGACATTCATTGTGGAAGAAAAGTGATTTTTTGGCGAGTTAAGCATTTTGAGTAATTTGCCGATTGGTTTCAGAACGGCTTGCATCAAAATGAACTACTTTTTGCCAGACATTCATTGTGGAACAAAAGTGATTTTCTCGACGAGTTCAGCATTTTGAGTGATTTGCCGATTGCTTTCAGAACGGCTTGCATTGAAATTAACTATTTTGTGCCAGGCATTCATTGTGGAACAAAAGTGATGTTCTCGGCGCGTTAAGCATTTTGAGTAAATTGCCGATTGGTTTCAGAACGCCTCGCATTGAAATTTACTATTTTTTGCCAGACATTCATTGTGGAACAAAAGTGATTTACTCGGCGAGTTAAGCATTTTGAGTAATTTGCCGATTGGTTTCAGAACGGCTTGCATCACAATTAACTATTTTTTGCCAGGCATTCATTGTGGAACAAAAGTGATTTTCTCGGCGAGTTTAGCATTTTGAGTAATTTGCCGATTGGTTTCAGAACTGCTTGCATTGAAATTTACTATTTTTTGCCAGACATTCATTGTGGAACAAAAGTGATTTTCTCGGCGAGTTAAGCATTTTTTGTAATTTGCCGATTGGTTTCAGAACGGCTTGCATCAAAATGAACTACTTTTTGCCAGACATTCATTGTGGAACAAAAGTGATTTTCTCGGCGAGTTAAGCATTTTGAGTAATTTGCCGATTGCTTTCAGAACGGCTTGCATTGAAACTAACTATTTTGTGCCAGGCATTCGTTGTGGAACAAAAGTGATTTTCACGGCGCGTTAAGCGTTTTGAGTAATTTGCCGATTGGTTCCAGAACGGCTGGCATTGAAATTTACTATTTTTTGCCAGACATTCATTGTGGAACAAAAGTGATTTTCTCGACGAGTTAAGCATTTTGAGTAATTTGCCGATTGGTTTCAGAACGGCTTGCATTGAAATTAACTATTTTTTCCAGACATTCATTGTGGAACAAAAGTGATTTTCTCGTCGAGTTAAGCATTTTGAGTAATTTGCCGATTGGTTTCAGAACGGCTTGCATCACAATTAACTACTTTTTCCTCGGCATTCATTGTGGGAAAAAAGTGATTTTCTCGGCGCGTTAAGCATTTTGAGTAATTTGCCGATTGATTTTCTCGGCGAATTCAGCATTTTGAGTAATTTGCCGATTGATTTTCTCGGCGAGTTCAGCATTTTGAGTAATTTGCCAATTGCTTTCAGAACGGCTTGCATTGAAATTAACTATTTTTTGCCAGACATTCATTGTGGAACAAAAGTGATTTTCTCGGCGAGTTAAGGATTTTGAGTAATTTGCCGATTGGTTTCAGAACGTCTTGCGTCAAAATTAACTATTTTTTGCCAGATATTCATTGTGGAACAAAAGTGATTTTCTCGGCGAGCTAAGCATTTTGAGCAATTTGCCGATTGGTTTCAGAACGGCTCGCATCACAATTAACTATTTTTTGCCAAGGCATTCATTGTGGAACAAAAGTGATTTTCTCGGCGAGCTAAGCATTTTGAGCAATTTGCCGATTGGTTTCAGAACTGCTTGCATTGAAATCTACTATTTTTTGCCAGACATTCATTGTGGAACAAAAGTGATTTTCTCGGCGAGTTAAGCATTTTGAGTAATTTGCCGATTGGTTTCAGAACGGCTTGCATTGAAATTAACTATTTTTTCCAGACATTCATTGTGGAACAAAAGTGATTTTCTCGTCGAGTTAAGCATTTTGAGTAATTTGCCGATTGGTTTCAGAACGGCTTGCATCACAATTAACTACTTTTTCCTAGGCATTCATTGTGGGAAAAAAGTGATTTTCTCGGCGCGTTAAGCATTTTGAGTAATTTGCCGATTGGTTTCAGAACGGCTTGCATTGAAATTAACTATATTTTGCCAGACATTCATTGTGGAACAAAAGAGATTTTCTCGCAGAGTTAAGCATTTTGAGTAATTTGCCGATTGGTTTCAGAACGGCTTGCATCACAATTAACTATTTTTTGCCAGAAATTCATTGTGAAACAAAAGTGATTTTCTCGGCTAGTTAAGCATTTTGAGTAATTTGCCGATTGCTTTCAGAACGGCTTGCATTGAAATTAACTATTTTGTGCCAGGCATTCATTGTGGAACAAAAGTGATTTTCTCGGCGCGTTAAGCATTTTGAGTAATTTGCCGATTGGTTTCAGAACGGCTTGCATCAAAATTAACTATTTTTTGCCGGGCATTCATTGTGGGATAAAAGTGACTTTCTCGGCGCGTTATGCATTTTGAGTAATTTGCCGATCGGTTTCAGAACGGCTTGCATTGAAATTTACTATTTTTTACCGGACATTCATTGTGGAACAAAAGTGATTTTCTCGGCTAGTTAAGCATTTTGAGTAATTTGCCGATTGCTTTCAGAACGGCTTGCATTGAAATTAACTAATTTGTGCCAGGCATTCATTGTGGAACAAAAGTGATTTCCTCGCCGCGTTAAGCATTTTGAGTAATTTGCCGATTGGTTTCAGAACGGCTCCCATTGAAATTTAGTATTTTTCGCCAGACATTCATTGTGGAACAAAAGTGATTTTCTCGGCGAGTTAAGCATTTTGAGTAATTTGCCGATTGGTTTCAGAACGGCTTGCATTGAAATTAACTATTTTTTGCCAGGCATTCATTGTGGAACAAAAGTGATTTTCTCGGCGAGTTAAGCATTTTGAGTAATTTGCCGATTGGTTTCAGAACGGCTTGCAATTAACTTTCTTTTGCCAGGCATTCATTGTGGGAAAAAAAGTGATTTTCTCGGCGCGTTAAGCATTTTGAGTAACTTGCCTATTGGTTTCAGAACGGCTTGCATCACAATTAACTATTTTTTGCCAGGCATTCATTGTGGGAAAAAAGTGATTTTCTCGGCGCGTTAAGCATTTTGAGTAATTTGCCGATCGGTTTCAGAACGGCTTGCATTGAAATTTACTATTTTTTGCCAGACATTCATTGTGGAAGAAAAGTGATTTTCTCGGCGCGTTAAGCATTTTGAGTAATTTGCCGATTGGTTTCAGAACGGCTCGCATTGAAATTTGCTATTTTTTGCCAGACATTCATTGTGGAACAAAAGTGATTTTCTCGGCGAGTTAAGCATTTTGAGTAATTTGCCGATTGGTTTCAGAACGGCTTGCTTTGAAATAAACTATTTTTTGGCAGACATTCATTGTGGAACAAAAGTGATTTTTTGGCGAGTTAAGCATTTTGAGTAATTTGCCGATTGGTTTCAGAACGGCTTGCATCAAAATGAACTACTTTTTGCCAGACATTCATTGTGGAACAAAAGTGATTTTCTCGACGAGTTCAGCATTTTGAGTGATTTGCCGATTGCTTTCAGAACGGCTTGCATTGAAATTAACTATTTTGTGCCAGGCATTCATTGTGGAACAAAAGTGATGTTCTCGGCGCGTTAAGCATTTTGAGTAAATTGCCGATTGGTTTCAGAACGCCTCGCATTGAAATTTACTATTTTTTGCCAGACATTCATTGTGGAACAAAAGTGATTTTCTCGACGAGTTAAGCATTTTGTGTAATTTGCCGATCGGTTTCAGAACGGCTTGCATTGAAATTTACTATTTTTTGCCAGACATTCATTGTGGAACAAAAGTGATTTACTCGGCGAGTTAAGCATTTTGAGTAATTTGCCGATTGGTTTCAGAACGGCTTGCATCACAATTAACTATTTTTTGCCAGGCATTCATTGTGGAACAAAAGTGATTTTCTCGGCGAGTTCAGCATTTTGAGTAATTTGCCGATTGGTTTCAGAACTGCTTGCATTGAAATTTACTATTTTTTGCCAGACATTCATTGTGGAACAAAAGTGATTTTCTCGGCGAGTTAAGCATTTTTTGTAATTTGCCGATTGGTTTCAGAACGGCTTGCATCAAAATGAACTACTTTTTGCCAGACATTCATTGTGGAACAAAAGTGATTTTCTCGGCGAGTTAAGCATTTTGAGTAATTTGCCGATTGCTTTCAGAACGGCTTGCATTGAAACTAACTATTTTGTGCCAGGCATTCGTTGTGGAACAAAAGTGATTTTCACGGCGCGTTAAGCATTTTGAGTAATTTGCCGATTGGTTCCAGAACGGCTGGCATTGAAATTTACTATTTTTTGAAGGAACATTCATTGTGGAACAAAAGTGATTTTCTCGACGAGTTAAGCATTTTGAGTAATTTGCCGATTGGTTTCAGAACGGCTTGCATTGAAATTAACTATTTTTTCCAGACATTCATTGTGGAACAAAAGTGATTTTCTCGTCGAGTTAAGCATTTTGAGTAATTTGCCGATTGGTTTCAGAACGGCTTGCATCACAATTAACTACTTTTTCCTCGGCATTCATTGTGGGAAAAAAGTGATTTTCTCGGCGCGTTAAGCATTTTGAGTAATTTGCCGATTGATTTTCTCGGCGAGTTCAGCATTTTGAGTAATTTGCCGATTGATTTTCTCGGCGAGTTCAGCATTTTGAGTAATTTGCCGATTGCTTTCAGAACGGCTTGCATTGAAATTAACTATTTTTTGCCAGACATTCATTGTGGAACAAAAGTGATTTTCTCGGCGAGTTAAGGATTTTGAGTAATTTGCCGATTGGTTTCAGAACGTCTTGCGTCAAAATTAACTATTTTTTGCCAGATATTCATTGTGGAACAAAAGTGATTTTCTCGGCGAGCTAAGCATTTTGAGCAATTTGCCGATTGGTTTCAGAACGGCTCGCATCACAATTAACTATTTTTTGCCAAGGCATTCATTGTGGAACAAAAGTGATTTTCTCGGCGAGCTAAGCATTTTGAGCAATTTGCCGATTGGTTTCAGAACGGCTTGCATCACAATTAACTATTTTTTGCCAGGCATTCATTGTGGAACAAAAGTGATTTTCTCGGCGAGTTAAGCATTTTGAGTAATTTGCCGATTGGTCTCAGAGCGGCTTGCATTGAAATTAACTATTTTTTGCCAGACATTCATTGTGGAACAAAAGTGATTTTCTCGGTGAGTTAAGCATTTTGAGTAATTTGCCGATTGGTTTCAGAACGGCTTGCATCACAATTAACTATTTTTGCCAGGCATTCATTGTGGAACAAAAGTGATTTTCTCGGCGAGCTCAGCATTTTGAGTAATTTGCCGATTGCTTTCAGAACGGCTTGCATTGAAATTAACTATTTTTTGCCAGGCATTCATTGTGGAACAAAAGTGATTTTCTCGTCGCGTTGAGCATTTTGAGTAATTTGCCGATTCGTTTCAGAACGGCTTGCATTGAAATTAACTATTTTTTCCAGACATTCATTGTGGAACAAAAGTGATTTTCTCGGCGAGTTAAGCATTTTGAGTAATTTGCCGATTGGTTTCAGAACGGCTTGCATCACAATTAACTACTTTTTGCCAGACATTCATTGTGGAAGAAAAGTGATTTTTTGGCGAGTTAAGCATTTTGAGTAATTTGCCGATTGCTTTCAGAACGGCTTGCATTGAAATTAACTACTTTTTGCCAGATATTCATTGTGGAACAAAAGTGATTTCCTCGCCGCGTTAAGCATTTTGAGTAAATTGCCGATTGGTTTCAGAACGTCTTGCATCAAAATTAACTATTTTTTGCCAGACATTCATTGTGGGAAAAAAGTGATTTTCTCGGCGCGTTCAGCATTTTGAGTAATTTGCCGATTGGTTTCAGAACTGCTTGCATTGAAATCTACTATTTTTTGCCAGACATTCATTGTGGAACAAAAGTGATTTTCTCGGCGATTTAAGCATTTTGAGTAATTTGCCGATTGCTTTCAGAACGGCTTGCATTGAAATTAACTATTTTTTGCCAGACATTCATTGTGGAACAAAAGTGATTTTCTCGGCGAGTTAAGGATTTTGAGTAATTTGCCGATTGGTTTCAGAACGTCTTGCGTCAAAATTAACTATTTTTTGCCAGATATTCATTGTGGAACAAAAGTGATTTTCTCGGCGAGCTGAGCATTTTGAGCAATTTGCCGATTGGTTTCAGAACGGCTCGCATCACATTTAACTATTTTTTGCCAAGGCATTCATTGTGGAACAAAAGTGATTTTCTCGGCGAGCTAAGCATTTTGAGCAATTTGCCGATTGGTTTCAGAACGGCTTGCATCACAATTAACTATTTTTTGCCAGGCATTCATTGTGGAACAAAAGTGATTTTCTCGGCGAGTTAAGCATTTTGAGTAATTTGCCGATTGGTTTCAGAGCGGCTTGCATTGAAATTAACTATTTTTGCCAGGCATTCATTGTGGAACAAAAGTGATTTTCTCGGCGAGCTCAGCATTTTGAGTAATTTGCCGATTGCTTTCAGAACGGCTTGCATTGAAATTAACTATTTTTTGCCAGGCATTCATTGTGGAACAAAAGTGATTTTCTCGGCGCGTTAAGCATTTTGAGTAATTTGCCGATTGGTTTCAGAACGGCTCGCATTGAAATTTACTATTTTTTGCCTGACATTCATTGTGGAACAAAAGTGATTTTCTCGGCGGGTTAAGCATTTTGAGTAATTTGCCGATCGGTTTCAGAACGGCTGGCATTGAAATTAACTATTTTGTGCCAGGCATTCATTGTGGAACAAAAGTGATTTTCTCGTCGAGTTAAGCATTTTGAGTAATTTGCCGATTGGTTTCAGAACGGCTTGCATCACAATTAACTACTTTTTCCTAGGCATTCATTGTGGGAAAAAAGTGATTTTCTCCGCGTTAAGCATTTTGAGTAATTTGCCGATTGGTTTCAGAACGGCTTGCATTGAAATTAACTATATTTTGCCAGACATTGATTGTGGAACAAAAGAGATTTTCTCGCAGAGTTAAGCATTTTGAGTAATTTGCCGATTGGTTTCAGAACGGCTTGCATCACAATTAACTATTTTTTGCCAGAAATTCATTGTGAAACAAAAGTGATTTTCTCGGCTAGTTAAGCATTTTGAGTAATTTGCCGATTGCTTTCAGAACGGCTTGCATTGAAATTAACTATTTTGTGCCAGGCATTCATTGTGGAACAAAAGTGATTTCCTCGCCGCGTTAAGCATTTTGAGTAAATTGCCGATTGGTTTCAGAACGTCTTGCATCAAAATTAACTATTTTTTGCCAGACATTCATTGTGGGAAAAAAGTGATTTTCTCGGCGAGTTCAGCATTTTGAGTAATTTGCCGATTGGTTTCAGAACTGCTTGCATTGAAATCTACTATTTTTTGCCAGACATTCATTGTGGAACAAAAGTGAATTTCTCGGCGAGTTAAGCATTTTGAGTAATTTTCCGATTGGTTTCAGAACGGCCTGCATCAAAATGAACTACTTTTTGCCAGACATTCATTGTGGAACAAAAGTGATTTTCTCGGCGAGATAAGCATTTTGAGTAATTTGCCGATTGCTTTCAGAACGGCTTGCATTGAAACTAACTATTTTGTGCCAGGCATTCGTTGTGGAACAAAAGTGATTTTCTCGGCGCGTTAAGCATTTTGAGTAATTTGCCGATTGGTTCCAGAACGGCTTGCATTGAAATCTACTATTTTTTGCCAGACATTCATTGTGGAACAAAAGTGATTTTCTCGGCGAGTTAAGCATTTTGAGTAATTTGCCGATTGGTTTCAGAACGGCTTGCATTGAAATTAACTATTTTTTCCAGACATTCATTGTGGAACAAAAGTGATTTTCTCGTCGAGTTAAGCATTTTGAGTAATTTGCCGATTGGTTTCAGAACGGCTTGCATCACAATTAACTACTTTTTCCTAGGCATTCATTGTGGGAAAAAAGTGATTTTCTCGGCGCGTTAAGCATTTTGAGTAATTTGCCGATTGGTTTCAGAACGGCTTGCATTGAAATTAACTATATTTTGCGAGACATTCATTGTGGAACAAAAGAGATTTTCTCGCAGAGTTAAGCATTTTGAGTAATTTGCCGATTGGTTTCAGAACGGCTTGCATCACAATTAACTATTTTTTGCCAGAAATTCATTGTGAAACAAAAGTGATTTTCTCGGCTAGTTAAGCATTTTGAGTAATTTGCCGATTGCTTTCAGAACGGCTTGCATTGAAATTAACTATTTTGTGCCAGGCATTCATTGTGGAACAAAAGTGATTTTCTCGGCGCGTTAAGCATTTTGAGTAATTTGCCGATTGGTTTCAGAACGGCTTGCATCAAAATTAACTATTTTTTGCCGGGCATTCATTGTGGGATAAAAGTGACTTTCTCGGCGCGTTATGCATTTTGAGTAATTTGCCGATCGGTTTCAGAACGGCTTGCATTGAAATTTACTATTTTTTACCGGACATTCATTGTGGAACAAAAGTGATTTTCTCGGCTAGTTAAGCATTTTGAGTAATTTGCCGATTGCTTTCAGAACGGCTTGCATTGAAATTAACTATTTTTTGCCAGGCATTCATTGTGGAACAAAAGTGATTTCCTCGCCGCGTTAAGCATTTTGAGTAATTTGCCGATTGGTTTCAGAACGGCTCCCATTGAAATTTAGTATTTTTCGCCAGACATTCATTGTGGAACAAAAGTGATTTTCTCGGCGAGTTAAGCATTTTGAGTAATTTGCCGATTGGTTTCAGAACGGCTTGCATTGAAATTAACTATTTTTTGCCAGGCATTCATTGTGGAACAAAAGTGATTTTCTCGGCGAGTTAAGCATTTTGAGTAATTTGCCGATTGGTTTCAGAACGGCTTGCAATTAACTTTCTTTTGCCAGGCATTCATTGTGGGAAAAAAAGTGATTTTCTCGGCGCGTTAAGCATTTTGAGTAACTTGCCTATTGGTTTCAGAACGGCTTGCATCACAATTAACTATTTTTTGCCAGGCATTCATTGTGGGAAAAAAGTGATTTTCTCGGCGCGTTAAGCATTTTGAGTAATTTGCCGATCGGTTTCAGAACGGCTTGCATTGAAATTTACTATTTTTTGCCAGACATTCATTGTGGAAGAAAAGTGATTTTCTCGGCGCGTTAAGCATTTTGAGTAATTTGCCGATTGGCTTCAGAACGGCTCGCATTGAAATTTGCTATTTTTTGCCAGACATTCATTGTGGAACAAAAGTGATTTTCTCGGCGAGTTAAGCATTTTGAGTAATTTGCCGATTGGTTTCAGAACGGCTTGCTTTGAAATAAACTATTTTTTGCCAGACATTCATTGTGGAACAAAAGTGATTTTTTGGCGAGTTAAGCATTTTGAGTAATTTGCCGATTGGTTTCAGAACGGCTTGCATCAAAATGAACTACTTTTTGCCAGACATTCATTGTGGAACAAAAGTGATTTTCTCGACGAGTTCAGCATTTTGAGTGATTTGCCGATTGCTTTCAGAACGGCTTGCATTGAAATTAACTATTTTGTGCCAGGCATTCATTGTGGAACAAAAGTGATGTTCTCGGCGCGTTAAGCATTTTGAGTAAATTGCCGATTGGTTTCAGAACGCCTCGCATTGAAATTTACTATTTTTTGCCAGTCATTCATTGTGGAACAAAAGTGATTTTCTCGACGAGTTAAGCATTTTGAGTAATTTGCCGATTGGTTTCAGAACGGCTTGCATTGAAATTAACTATTTATTCCAGACATTCATTGTGGAACAAAAGTGATTTTCTCGTCGAGTTAAGCATTTTGAGTAATTTGCCGATTGGTTTCAGAACGGCTTGCATCACAATTAACTACTTTTTCCTAGGCATTCATTGTGGGAAAAAAGTGATTTTCTCGGCGCGTTAAGCATTTTGAGTAATTTGCCGATTGGTTTCAGAACGGCTTGCATTGAAATTAACTATATTTTGCCAGACATTCATTGTGGAACAAAAGAGATTTTCTCGCAGAGTTAAGCATTTTGAGTAATTTGCCGATTGGTTTCAGAACGGCTTGCATCACAATTAACTATTTTTTGCCAGAAATTCATTGTGAAACAAAAGTGATTTTCTCGGCTAGTTAAGCATTTTGAGTAATTTGCCGATTGCTTTCAGAACGGCTTGCATTGAAATTAACTATTTTGTGCCAGGCATTCATTGTGGAACAAAAGTGATTTTCTCGGCGCGTTAAGCATTTTGAGTAATTTGCCGATTGGTTTCAGAACGGCTTGCATCAAAATTAACTATTTTTTGCCGGGCATTCATTGTGGGATAAAAGTGACTTTCTCGGCGCGTTATGCATTTTGAGTAATTTGCCGATCGGTTTCAGAACGGCTTGCATTGAAATTTACTATTTTTTACCGGACATTCATTGTGGAACAAAAGTGATTTTCTCGGCTAGTTAAGCATTTTGAGTAATTTGCCGATTGCTTTCAGAACGGCTTGCATTGAAATTAACTAATTTGTGCCAGGCATTCATTGTGGAACAAAAGTGATTTCCTCGCCGCGTTAAGCATTTTGAGTAATTTGCCGATTGGTTTCAGAACGGCTCCCATTGAAATTTAGTATTTTTCGCCAGACATTCATTGTGGAACAAAAGTGATTTTCTCGGCGAGTTAAGCATTTTGAGTAATTTGCCGATTGGTTTCAGAACGGCTTGCATTGAAATTAACTATTTTTTGCCAGGCATTCATTGTGGAACAAAAGTGATTTTCTCGGCGAGTTAAGCATTTTGAGTAATTTGCCGATTGGTTTCAGAACGGCTTGCAATTAACTTTCTTTTGCCAGGCATTCATTGTGGGAAAAAAAGTGATTTTCTCGGCGCGTTAAGCATTTTGAGTAACTTGCCTATTGGTTTCAGAACGGCTTGCATCACAATTAACTATTTTTTGCCAGGCATTCATTGTGGGAAAAAAGTGATTTTCTCGGCGCGTTAAGCATTTTGAGTAATTTGCCGATCGGTTTCAGAACGGCTTGCATTGAAATTTACTATTTTTTGCCAGACATTCATTGTGGAAGAAAAGTGATTTTCTCGGCGCGTTAAGCATTTTGAGTAATTTGCCGATTGGTTTCAGAACGGCTCGCATTGAAATTTGCTATTTTTTGCCAGACATTCATTGTGGAACAAAAGTGATTTTCTCGGCGAGTTAAGCATTTTACGTAATTTGCCGATTGGTTTCAGAACGGCTTGATTTGAAATAAACTATTTTTTGCCAGACATTCATTGTGGAACAAAAGTGATTTTTTGGCGAGTTAAGCATTTTGAGTAATTTGCCGATTGGTTTCAGAACGGCTTGCATCAAAATGAACTACTTTTTGCCAGACATTCATTGTGGAACAAAAGTGATTTTCTCGACGAGTTCAGCATTTTGAGTGATTTGCCGATTGCTTTCAGAACGGCTTGCATTGAAATTAACTATTTTGTGCCAGGCATTCATTGTGGAACAAAAGTGATGTTCTCGGCGCGTTAAGCATTTTGAGTAAATTGCCGATTGGTTTCAGAACGCCTCGCATTGAAATTTACTATTTTTTGCCAGACATTCATTGTGGAACAAAAGTGATTTACTCGGCGAGTTAAGCATTTTGAGTAATTTGCCGATTGGTTTCAGAACGGCTTGCATCACAATTAACTATTTTTTGCCAGGCATTCATTGTGGAACAAAAGTGATTTTCTCGGCGAATTCAGCATTTTGAGTAATTTGCCGATTGGTTTCAGAACTGCTTGCATTGAAATTTACTATTTTTTGCCAGACATTCATTGTGGAACAAAAGTGATTTTCTCGGCGAGTTAAGCATTTTTTGTAATTTGCCGATTGGTTTCAGAACGGCTTGCATCAAAATGAACTACTTTTTGCCAGACATTCATTGTGGAACAAAAGTGATTTTCTCGGCGAGTTAAGCATTTTGAGTAATTTGCCGATTGCTTTCAGAACGGCTTGCATTGAAACTAACTATTTTGTGCCAGGCATTCGTTGTGGAACAAAAGTGATTTTCACGGCGCGTTAAGCGTTTTGAGTAATTTGCCGATTGGTTCCAGAACGGCTGGCATTGAAATTTACTATTTTTTGCCAGACATTCATTGTGGAACAAAAGTGATTTTCTCGACGAGTTAAGCATTTTGAGTAATTTGCCGATTGGTTTCAGAACGGCTTGCATTGAAATTAACTATTTTTTCCAGACATTCATTGTGGAACAAAAGTGATTTTCTCGTCGAGTTAAGCATTTTGAGTAATTTGCCGATTGGTTTCAGAACGGCTTGCATCACAATTAACTACTTTTTCCTCGGCATTCATTGTGGGAAAAAAGTGATTTTCTCGGCGCGTTAAGCATTTTGAGTAATTTGCCGATTGGTTTCAGAACGGCTTGCTTTGAAATAAACTATTTTTTGCCAGACATTCATTGTGGAACAAAAGTGATTTTTTGGCGAGTTAAGCATTTTGAGTAATTTGCCGATTGGTTTCAGAACGGCTTGCATCAAAATGAACTACTTTTTGCCAGACATTCATTGTGGAACAAAAGTGATTTTCTCGACGAGTTCAGCATTTTGAGTGATTTGCCGATTGCTTTCAGAACGGCTTGCATTGAAATTAACTATTTTGTGCCAGGCATTCATTGTGGAACAAAAGTGATGTTCTCGGCGCGTTAAGCATTTTGAGTAAATTGCCGATTGGTTTCAGAACGCCTCGCATTGAAATTTACTATTTTTTGCCAGACATTCATTGTGGAACAAAAGTGATTTACTCGGCGAGTTAAGCATTTTGAGTAATTTGCCGATTGGTTTCAGAACGGCTTGCATCACAATTAACTATTTTTTGCCAGGCATTCATTGTGGAACAAAAGTGATTTTCTCGGCGAGTTCAGCATTTTGAGTAATTTGCCGATTGGTTTCAGAACTGCTCGCATTGAAATTTACTATTTTTTGCCAGACATTCATTGTGGAACAAAAGTGATTTTCTCGGCGAGTTAAGCATTTTTTGTAATTTGCCGATTGGTTTCAGAACGGCTTGCATCAAAATGAACTACTTTTTGCCAGACATTCATTGTGGAACAAAAGTGATTTTCTCGGCGAGTTAAGCATTTTGAGTAATTTGCCGATTGCTTTCAGAACGGCTTGCATTGAAACTAACTATTTTGTGCCAGGCATTCGTTGTGGAACAAAAGTGATTTTCACGGCGCGTTAAGCGTTTTGAGTAATTTGCCGATTGGTTCCAGAACGGCTGGCATTGAAATTTACTATTTTTTGCCAGACATTCATTGTGGAACAAAAGTGATTTTCTCGACAAGTTAAGCATTTTGAGTAATTTGCCGATTGGTTTCAGAACGGCTTGCATTGAAATTAACTATTTTTTCCAGACATTCATTGTGGAACAAAAGTGATTTTCTCGTCGAGTTAAGCATTTTGAGTAATTTGCCGATTGGTTTCAGAACGGCTTGCATCACAATTAACTACTTTTTCCTCGGCATTCATTGTGGGAAAAAAGTGATTTTCTCGGCGCGTTAAGCATTTTGAGTAATTTGCCGATTGATTTTCTCGGCGAGTTCAGCATTTTGAGTAATTTGCCGATTGATTTTCTCGGCGAGTTCAGCATTTTGAGTAATTTGCCGATTGCTTTCAGAACGGCTTGCATTGAAATTAACTATTTTTTGCCAGACATTCATTGTGGAACAAAAGTGATTTTCTCGGCGAGTTAAGGATTTTGAGTAATTTGCCGATTGGTTTCAGAACGTCTTGCGTCAAAATTAACTATTTTTTGCCAGATATTCATTGTGGAACAAAAGTGATTTTCTCGGCGAGCTAAGCATTTTGAGCAATTTGCCGATTGGTTTCAGAACGGCTCGCATCACAATTAACTATTTTTTGCCAAGGCATTCATTGTGGAACAAAAGTGATTTTCTCGGCGAGCTAAGCATTTTGAGCAATTTGCCGATTGGTTTCAGAACTGCTTGCATTGAAATCTACTATTTTTTGCCAGACATTCATTGTGGAACAAAAGTGATTTTCTCGGCGAGTTAAGCATTTTGAGTAATTTGCCGATTGGTTTCAGAACGGCTTGCATTGAAATTAACTATTTTTTCCAGACATTCATTGTGGAACAAAAGTGATTTTCTCGTCGAGTTAAGCATTTTGAGTAATTTGCCGATTGGTTTCAGAACGGCTTGCATCACAATTAACTACTTTTTCCTAGGCATTCATTGTGGGAAAAAAGTGATTTTCTCGGCGCGTTAAGCATTTTGAGTAATTTGCCGATTGGTTTCAGAACGGCTTGCATTGAAATTAACTATATTTTGCCAGACATTCATTGTGGAACAAAAGAGATTTTCTCGCAGAGTTAAGCATTTTGAGTAATTTGCCGATTGGTTTCAGAACGGCTTGCATCACAATTAACTATTTTTTGCCAGAAATTCATTGTGAAACAAAAGTGATTTTCTCGGCTAGTTAAGCATTTTGAGTAATTTGCCGATTGCTTTCAGAACGGCTTGCATTGAAATTAACTATTTTGTGCCAGGCATTCATTGTGGAACAAAAGTGATTTTCTCGGCGCGTTAAGCATTTTGAGTAATTTGCCGATTGGTTTCAGAACGGCTTGCATCAAAATTAACTATTTTTTGCCGGGCATTCATTGTGGGATAAAAGTGACTTTCTCGGCGCGTTATGCATTTTCAGTAATTTGCCGATCGGTTTCAGAACGGCTTGCATTGAAATTTACTATTTTTTACCGGACATTCATTGTGGAACAAAAGTGATTTTCTCGGCTAGTTAAGCATTTTGAGTAATTTGCCGATTGCTTTCAGAACGGCTTGCATTGAAATTAACTAATTTGTGCCAGGCATTCATTGTGGAACAAAAGTGATTTCCTCGCCGCGTTAAGCATTTTGAGTAATTTGCCGATTGGTTTCAGAACGGCTCCCATTGAAATTTAGTATTTTTCGCCAGACATTCATTGTGGAACAAAAGTGATTTTCTCGGCGAGTTAAGCATTTTGAGTAATTTGCCGATTGGTTTCAGAACGGCTTGCATTGAAATTAACTATTTTTTGCCAGGCATTCATTGTGGAACAAAAGTGATTTTCTCGGCGAGTTAAGCATTTTGAGTAATTTGCCGATTGGTTTCAGAACGGCTTGCAATTAACTTTCTTTTGCCAGGCATTCATTGTGGGAAAAAAAGTGATTTTCTCGGCGCGTTAAGCATTTTGAGTAACTTGCCTATTGGTTTCAGAACGGCTTGCATCACAATTAACTATTTTTTGCCAGGCATTCATTGTGGGAAAAAAGTGATTTTCTCGGCGCGTTAAGCATTTTGAGTAATTTGCCGATCGGTTTCAGAACGGCTTGCATTGAAATTTACTATTTTTTGCCAGACATTCATTGTGGAAGAAAAGTGATTTTCTCGGCGCGTTAAGCATTTTGAGTAATTTGCCGATTGGTTTCAGAACGGCTTGCTTTGAAATAAACTATTTTTTGCCAGACATTCATTGTGGAACAAAAGTGATTTTTTGGCGAGTTAAGCATTTTGAGTAATTTGCCGATTGGTTTCAGAACGGCTTGCATCAAAATGAACTACTTTTTGCCAGACATTCATTGTGGAACAAAAGTGATTTTCTCGACGAGTTCAGCATTTTGAGTGATTTGCCGATTGCTTTCAGAACGGCTTGCATTGAAATTAACTATTTTGTGCCAGGCATTCATTGTGGAACAAAAGTGATGTTCTCGGCGCGTTAAGCATTTTGAGTAAATTGCCGATTGGTTTCAGAACGCCTCGCATTGAAATTTACTATTTTTTGCCAGACATTCATTGTGGAACAAAAGTGATTTTCTCGACGAGTTAAGCATTTTGTGTAATTTGCCGATCGGTTTCAGAACGGCTTGCATTGAAATTTACTATTTTTTGCCAGGCATTCATTGTGGAACAAAAGTGATTTACTCGGCGAGTTAAGCATTTTGAGTAATTTGCCGATTGGTTTCAGAACGGCTTGCATCACAATTAACTATTTTTTGCCAGGCATTCATTGTGGAACAAAAGTGATTTTCTCGGCGAGTTCAGCATTTTGAGTAATTTGCCGATTGGTTTCAGAACTGCTTGCATTGAAATTTACTATTTTTTGCCAGACATTCATTGTGGAACAAAAGTGATTTTCTCGGCGAGTTAAGCATTTTTTGTAATTTGCCGATTGGTTTCAGAACGGCTTGCATCAAAATGAACTACTTTTTGCCAGACATTCATTGTGGAACAAAAGTGATTTTCTCGGCGAGTTAAGCATTTTGAGTAATTTGCCGATTGCTTTCAGAACGGCTTGCATTGAAACTAACTATTTTGTGCCAGGCATTCGTTGTGGAACAAAAGTGATTTTCACGGCGCGTTAAGCATTTTGAGTAATTTGCCGATTGGTTCCAGAACGGCTGGCATTGAAATTTACTATTTTTTGCCAGACATTCATTGTGGAACAAAAGTGATTTTCTCGACGAGTTAAGCATTTTGAGTAATTTGCCGATTGGTTTCAGAACGGCTTGCATTGAAATTAACTATTTTTTCCAGACATTCATTGTGGAACAAAAGTGATTTTCTCGTCGAGTTAAGCATTTTGAGTAATTTGCCGATTGGTTTCAGAACGGCTTGCATCACAATTAACTACTTTTTCCTCGGCATTCATTGTGGGAAAAAAGTGATTTTCTCGGCGCGTTAAGCATTTTGAGTAATTTGCCGATTGATTTTCTCGGCGAGTTCAGCATTTTGAGTAATTTGCCGATTGATTTTCTCGGCGAGTTCAGCATTTTGAGTAATTTGCCGATTGCTTTCAGAAAGGCTTGCATTGAAATTAACTATTTTTTGCCAGACATTCATTGTGGAACAAAAGTGATTTTCTCGGCGAGTTAAGGATTTTGAGTAATTTGCCGATTGGTTTCAGAACGTCTTGCGTCAAAATTAACTATTTTTTGCCAGATATTCATTGTGGAACAAAAGTGATTTTCTCGGCGAGCTAAGCATTTTGAGCAATTTGCCGATTGGTTTCAGAACGGCTCGCATCACAATTAACTATTTTTTGCCAAGGCATTCATTGTGGAACAAAAGTGATTTTCTCGGCGAGCTAAGCATTTTGAGCAATTTGCCGATTGGTTTCAGAACGGCTTGCATCACAATTAACTATTTTTTGCCAGGCATTCATTGTGGAACAAAAGTGATTTTCTCGGCGAGTTAAGCATTTTGAGTAATTTGCCGATTGGTCTCAGAGCGGCTTGCATTGAAATTAACTATTTTTTGCCAGACATTCATTGTGGAACAAAAGTGATTTTCTCGGTGAGTTAAGCATTTTGAGTAATTTGCCGATTGGTTTCAGAACGGCTTGCATCACAATTAACTATTTTTGCCAGGCATTCATTGTGGAACAAAAGTGATTTTCTCGGCGAGCTCAGCATTTTGAGTAATTTGCCGATTGCTTTCAGAACGGCTTGCATTGAAATTAACTATTTTTTGCCAGGCATTCATTGTGGAACAAAAGTGATTTTCTCGGCGCGTTAAGCATTTTGAGTAATTTGCCGATTGGTTTCAGAACGGCTCGCATTGAAATTTACTATTTTTTGCCTGACATTCATTGTGGAACAAAAGTGATTTTCTCGGCGGGTTAAGCATTTTGAGTAATTTGCCGATTGGTTTCAGAACGGCTTGCATCACAATTAACTATTTTTGCCAGGCATTCATTGTGGAACAAAAGTGATTTTCTCGGCGAGCTCAGCATTTTGAGTAATTTGCCGATTGCTTTCAGAACGGCTTGCATTGAAATTAACTATTTTTTGCCAGGCATTCATTGTGGAACAAAAGTGATTTTCTCGTCGCGTTGAGCATTTTGAGTAATTTGCCGATTCGTTTCAGAACGGCTTGCATTGAAATTAACTATTTTTTCCAGACATTCATTGTGGAACAAAAGTGATTTTCTCGGCGAGTTAAGCATTTTGAGTAATTTGCCGATTGGTTTCAGAACGGCTTGCATCACAATTAACTACTTTTTGCCAGACATTCATTGTGGAAGAAAAGTGATTTTTTGGCGAGTTAAGCATTTTGAGTAATTTGCCGATTGCTTTCAGAACGGCTTGCATTGAAATTAACTACTTTTTGCCAGATATTCATTGTGGAACAAAAGTGATTTCCTCGCCGCGTTAAGCATTTTGAGTAAATTGCCGATTGGTTTCAGAACGTCTTGCACCAAAATTAACTATTTTTTGCCAGACATTCATTGTGGGAAAAAAGTGATTTTCTCGGCGCGTTCAGCATTTTGAGTAATTTGCCGATTGGTTTCAGAACTGCTTGCATTGAAATCTACTATTTTTTGCCAGACATTCATTGTGGAACAAAAGTGATTTTCTCGGCGATTTAAGCATTTTGAGTAATTTGCCGATTGCTTTCAGAACGGCTTGCATTGAAATTAACTATTTTTTGCCAGGCATTCATTGTGGAACAAAAGTGATTTTCTCGGCGAGTTAAGGATTTTGAGTAATTTGCCGATTGGTTTCAGAACGTCTTGCGTCAAAATTAACTATTTTTTGCCAGATATTCATTGTGGAACAAAAGTGATTTTCTCGGCGAGCTGAGCATTTTGAGCAATTTGCCGATTGGTTTCAGAACGGCTCGCATCACATTTAACTATTTTTTGCCAAGGCATTCATTGTGGAACAAAAGTGATTTTCTCGGCGAGCTAAGCATTTTGAGCAATTTGCCGATTGGTTTCAGAACGGCTTGCATCACAATTAACTATTTTTTGCCAGGCATTCATTGTGGAACAAAAGTGATTTTCTCGGCGAGTTAAGCATTTTGAGTAATTTGCCGATTGGTTTCAGAGCGGCTTGCATTGAAATTAACTATTTTTGCCAGGCATTCATTGTGGAACAAAAGTGATTTTCTCGGCGAGCTCAGCATTTTGAGTAATTTGCCGATTGCTTTCAGAACGGCTTGCATTGAAATTAACTATTTTTTGCCAGGCATTCATTGTGGAACAAAAGTGATTTTCTCGGCGCGTTAAGCATTTTGAGTAATTTGCCGATTGGTTTCAGAACGGCTCGCATTGAAATTTACTATTTTTTGCCTGACATTCATTGTGGAACAAAAGTGATTTTCTCGGCGGGTTAAGCATTTTGAGTAATTTGCCGATCGGTTTCAGAACGGCTGGCATTGAAATTAACTATTTTGTGCCAGGCATTCATTGTGGAACAAAAGTGATTTTCTCGTCGAGTTAAGCATTTTGAGTAATTTGCCGATTGGTTTCAGAACGGCTTGCATCACAATTAACTACTTTTTCCTAGGCATTCATTGTGGGAAAAAAGTGATTTTCTCCGCGTTAAGCATTTTGAGTAATTTGCCGATTGGTTTCAGAACGGCTTGCATTGAAATTAACTATATTTTGCCAGACATTGATTGTGGAACAAAAGAGATTTTCTCGCAGAGTTAAGCATTTTGAGTAATTTGCCGATTGGTTTCAGAACGGCTTGCATCACAATTAACTATTTTTTGCCAGAAATTCATTGTGAAACAAAAGTGATTTTCTCGGCTAGTTAAGCATTTTGAGTAATTTGCCGATTGCTTTCAGAACGGCTTGCATTGAAATTAACTATTTTGTGCCAGGCATTCATTGTGGAACAAAAGTGATTTCCTCGCCGCGTTAAGCATTTTGAGTAAATTGCCGATTGGTTTCAGAACGTCTTGCATCAAAATTAACTATTTTTTGCCAGACATTCATTGTGGGAAAAAAGTGATTTTCTCGGCGAGTTCAGCATTTTGAGTAATTTGCCGATTGGTTTCAGAACTGCTTGCATTGAAATCTACTATTTTTTGCCAGACATTCATTGTGGAACAAAAGTGAATTTCTCGGCGAGTTAAGCATTTTGAGTAATTTTCCGATTGGTTTCAGAACGGCCTGCATCAAAATGAACTACTTTTTGCCAGACATTCATTGTGGAACAAAAGTGATTTTCTCGGCGAGATAAGCATTTTGAGTAATTTGCCGATTGCTTTCAGAACGGCTTGCATTGAAACTAACTATTTTGTGCCAGGCATTCGTTGTGGAACAAAAGTGATTTTCTCGGCGCGTTAAGCATTTTGAGTAATTTGCCGATTGGTTCCAGAACGGCTTGCATTGAAATCTACTATTTTTTGCCAGACATTCATTGTGGAACAAAAGTGATTTTCTCGGCGAGTTAAGCATTTTGAGTAATTTGCCGATTGGTTTCAGAACGGCTTGCATTGAAATTAACTATTTTTTCCAGACATTCATTGTGGAACAAAAGTGATTTTCTCGTCGAGTTAAGCATTTTGAGTAATTTGCCGATTGGTTTCAGAACGGCTTGCATCACAATTAACTACTTTTTCCTAGGCATTCATTGTGGGAAAAAAGTGATTTTCTCGGCGCATTAAGCATTTTGAGTAATTTGCCGATTGGTTTCAGAACGGCTTGCATTGAAATTAACTATATTTTGCGAGACATTCATTGTGGAACAAAAGAGATTTTCTCGCAGAGTTAAGCATTTTGAGTAATTTGCCGATTGGTTTCAGAACGGCTTGCATTGAAATTAACTATTTTTTGCCAGGCATTCATTGTGGAACAAAAGTGATTTTCTCGGCGAGTTAAGCATTTTGAGTAATTTGCCGATTGGTTTCAGAACGGCTTGCAATTAACTTTCTTTTGCCAGGCATTCATTGTGGGAAAAAAAGTGATTTTCTCGGCGCGTTAAGCATTTTGAGTAACTTGCCTATTGGCTTCAGAACGGCTTGCATCACAATTAACTATTTTTTGCCAGGCATTCATTGTGGGAAAAAAGTGATTTTCTCGGCGCGTTAAGCATTTTGAGTAATTTGCCGATCGGTTTCAGAACGGCTTGCATTGAAATTTACTATTTTTTGCCAGACATTCATTGTGGAAGAAAAGTGATTTTCTCGGCGCGTTAAGCATTTTGAGTAATTTGCCGATTGGTTTCAGAACGGCTCGCATTGAAATTTGCTATTTTTTGCCAGACATTCATTGTGGAACAAAAGTGATTTTCTCGGCGAGTTAAGCATTTTGAGTAATTTGCCGATTGGTTTCAGAACGGCTTGCTTTGAAATAAACTATTTTTTGCCAGACATTCATTGTGGAACAAAAGTGATTTTTTGGCGAGTTAAGCATTTTGAGTAATTTGCCGATTGGTTTCAGAACGGCTTGCATCAAAATGAACTGCTTTTTGCCAGACATTCATTGTGGAACAAAAGTGATTTTCTCGACGAGTTCAGCATTTTGAGTGATTTGCCGATTGCTTTCAGAACGGCTTGCATTGAAATTAACTATTTTGTGCCAGGCATTCATTGTGGAACAAAAGTGATGTTCTCGGCGCGTTAAGCATTTTGAGTAAATTGCCGATTGGTTTCAGAACGCCTCGCATTGAAATTTACTATTTTTTGCCAGTCATTCATTGTGGAACAAAAGTGATTTTCTCGACGAGTTAAGCATTTTGTGTAATTTGCCGATCGGTTTCAGAACGGCTTGCATTGAAATTTACTATTTTTTGCCAGACATTCATTGTGGAACAAAAGTGATTTACTCGGCGAGTTAAGCATTTTGAGTAATTTGCCGATTGGTTTCAGAACGGCTTGCATCACAATTAACTATTTTTTGCCAGGCATTCATTGTGGAACAAAAGTGATTTTCTCGGCGAGTTCAGCATTTTGAGTAATTTGCCGATTGGTTTCAGAACTGCTTGCATTGAAATTCACTATTTTTTGCCAGACATTCATTGTGGAACAAAAGTGATTTTCTCGGCGAGTTAAGCATTTTTTGTAATTTGCCGATTGGTTTCAGAACGGCTTGCATCAAAATGAACTACTTTTTGCCAGACATTCATTGTGGAACAAAAGTGATTTTCTCGGCGAGTTAAGCATTTTGAGTAATTTGCCGATTGCTTTCAGAACGGCTTGCATTGAAACTAACTATTTTGTGCCAGGCATTCGTTGTGGAACAAAAGTGATTTTCACGGCGCGTTAAGCATTTTGAGTAATTTGCCGATTGGTTCCAGAACGGCTGGCATTGAAATTTACTATTTTTTGCCAGACATTCATTGTGGAACAAAAGTGATTTTCTCGACGAGTTAAGCATTTTGAGTAATTTGCCGATTGGTTTCAGAACGGCTTGCATTGAAATTAACTATTTTTTCCAGACATTCATTGTGGAACAAAAGTGATTTTCTCGTCGAGTTAAGCATTTTGAGTAATTTGCCGATTGGTTTCAGAACGGCTTGCATCACAATTAACTACTTTTTCCTCGGCATTCATTGTGGGAAAAAAGTGATTTTCTCGGCGCGTTAAGCATTTTGAGTAATTTGCCGATTGATTTTCTCGGCGAGTTCAGCATTTTGAGTAATTTGCCGATTGATTTTCTCGGCGAGTTCAGCATTTTGAGTAATTTGCCGATTGCTTTCAGAACGGCTTGCATTGAAATTAACTATTTTTTGCCAGACATTCATTGTGGAACAAAAGTGATTTTCTCGGCGAGTTAAGGATTTTGAGTAATTTGCCGATTGGTTTCAGAACGTCTTGCGTCAAAATTAACTATTTTTTGCCAGATATTCATTATGGAACAAAAGTGATTTTCTCGGCGAGCTAAGCATTTTGAGTAATTTGCCGATTGGTTTCAGAACGGCTTGCATTGAAATTAACTATTTTTTCCAGACATTCATTGTGGAACAAAAGTGATTTTCTCGGCGAGTTAAGGATTTTGAGTAATTTGCCGATTGGTTTCAGAACGTCTTGCGTCAAAATTAACTATTTTTTGCCAGATATTCATTGTGGAACAAAAGTGATTTTCTCGGCGAGCTAAGCATTTTGAGCAATTTGCCGATTGGTTTCAGAACGGCTCGCATCACAATTAACTATTTTTTGCCAAGGCATTCATTGTGGAACAAAAGTGATTTTCTCGGCGAGCTAAGCATTTTGAGCAATTTGCCGATTGGTTTCAGAACGGCTTGCATCACAATTAACTATTTTTTGCCAGGCATTCATTGTGGAACAAAAGTGATTTTCTCGGCGAGTTAAGCATTTTGAGTAATTTGCCGATTGGTCTCAGAGCGGCTTGCATTGAAATTAACTATTTTTTGCTAGACATTCATTGTGGAACAAAAGTGATTTTCTCGGTGAGTTAAGCATTTTGAGTAATTTGCCGATTGGTTTCAGAACGGCTTGCATCACAATTAACTATTTTTGCCAGGCATTCATTGTGGAACAAAAGTGATTTTCTCGGCGAGCTCAGCATTTTGAGTAATTTGCCGATTGCTTTCAGAACGGCTTGCATTGAAATTAACTATTTTTTGCCAGGCATTCATTGTGGAACAAAAGTGATTTTCTCGGCGCGTTAAGCATTTTGAGTAATTTGCCGATTGGTTTCAGAACGGCTCGCATTGAAATTTACTATTTTTTGCCTGACATTCATTGTGCAACAAAAGTGATTTTCTCGGCGGGTTAAGCATTTTGAGTAATTTGCCGATTGGTTTCAGAACGGCTTGCATCACAATTAACTATTTTTGCCAGGCATTCATTGTGGAACAAAAGTGATTTTCTCGGCGAGCTCAGCATTTTGAGTAATTTGCCGATTGCTTTCAGAACGGCTTGCATTGAAATTAACTATTTTTTGCCAGGCATTCATTGTGGAACAAAAGTGATTTTCTCGTCGCGTTGAGCATTTTGAGTAATTTGCCGATTCGTTTCAGAACGGCTTGCATTGAAATTAACTATTTTTTCCAGACATTCATTGTGGAACAAAAGTGATTTTCTCGGCGAGTTAAGCATTTTGAGTAATTTGCCGATTGGTTTCAGAACGGCTTGCATCACAATTAACTACTTTTTGCCAGACATTCATTGTGGAAGAAAAGTGATTTTTTGGCGAGTTAAGCATTTTGAGTAATTTGCCGATTGCTTTCAGAACGGCTTGCATTGAAATTAACTACTTTTTGCCAGATATTCATTGTGGAACAAAAGTGATTTCCTCGCCGCGTTAAGCATTTTGAGTAAATTGCCGATTGGTTTCAGAACGTCTTGCATCAAAATTAACTATTTTTTGCCAGACATTCATTGTGGGAAAAAAGTGATTTTCTCGGCGCGTTCAGCATTTTGAGTAATTTGCCGATTGGTTTCAGAACTGCTTGCATTGAAATCTACTATTTTTTGCCAGACATTCATTGTGGAACAAAAGTGATTTTCTCGGCGATTTAAGCATTTTGAGTAATTTGCCGATTGCTTTCAGAACGGCTTGCATTGAAATTAACTATTTTTTGCCAGACATTCATTGTGGAACAAAAGTGATTTTCTCGGCGAGTTAAGGATTTTGAGTAATTTGCCGATTGGTTTCAGAACGTCTTGCGTCAAAATTAACTATTTTTTGCCAGATATTCATTGTGGAACAAAAGTGATTTTCTCGGCGAGCTGAGCATTTTGAGCAATTTGCCGATTGGTTTCAGAACGGCTCGCATCACATTTAACTATTTTTTGCCAAGGCATTCATTGTGGAACAAAAGTGATTTTCTCGGCGAGCTAAGCATTTTGAGCAATTTGCCGATTGGTTTCAGAACGGCTTGCATCACAATTAACTATTTTTTGCCAGGCATTCATTGTGGAACAAAAGTGATTTTCTCGGCGAGTTAAGCATTTTGAGTAATTTGCCGATTGGTTTCAGAGCGGCTTGCATTGAAATTAACTATTTTTTGCCAGACATTCATTGTGGAACAAAAGTGATTTTCTCGGTGAGTTAAGCATTTTGAGTATTTTGCCGATTGGTTTCAGAACGGCTTGCATCACAATTAACTATTTTTGCCAGGCATTCATTGTGGAACAAAAGTGATTTTCTCGGCGAGCTCAGCATTTTGAGTAATTTGCCGATTGCTTTCAGAACGGCTTGCATTGAAATTAACTATTTTTTGCCAGGCATTCATTGTGGAACAAAAGTGATTTTCTCGGCGCGTTAAGCATTTTGAGTAATTTGCCGATTGGTTTCAGAACGGCTCGCATTGAAATTTACTATTTTTTGCCTGACATTCATTGTGGAACAAAAGTGATTTTCTCGGCGGGTTAAGCATTTTGAGTAATTTGCCGATCGGTTTCAGAACGGCTGGCATTGAAATTAACTATTTTGTGCCAGGCATTCATTGTGGAACAAAAGTGATTTTCTCGTCGCGTTGAGCATTTTGAGTAATTTGCCGATTCGTTTCAGAACGGCTTGCATTGAAATTAACTATTTTTTCCAGACATTCATTGTGGAACAAAAGTGATTTTCTCGGCGAGTTAAGCATTTTGAGTAATTTGCCGATTGGTTTCAGAACGGCTTGCATCACAATTAACTACTTTTTGCTAGGCATTCATTGTGGGAAAAAAGTGATTTTCTCAGCGCGTTAAGCATTTTGAGTAATTTGCCGATTGGTTTCATAACGGCTTGCATTGAAATTAACTATATTTTGCCAGACATTCATTGTGGAAGAAAAGTGATTTTTTGGCGAGTTAAGCATTTTGAGTAATTTGCCGATTGCTTTCAGAACGGCTTGCATTGAAATTAACTACTTTTTGCCAGATATTCATTGTGGAACAAAAGTGATTTCCTCGCCGCGTTAAGCATTTTGAGTAAATAGCCGATTGGTTTCAGAACGTCTTGCATCAAAATTAACTATTTTTTGCCAGACATTCATTGTGGGAAAAAAGTGATTTTCTCGGCGCGTTCAGCATTTTGAGTAATTTGCCGATTGGTTTCAGAACGGCTTGCATCACAATTAACTATTTTTTGCCAGGCATTCATTGTGGAACAAAAGTGATTTTCTCGGCGAGTTCAGCATTTTGAGTAATTTGCCGATTAGTTTCAGAACTGCTTGCATTGAAATCTACTATTTTTTGCCAGACATTCATTGTGGAACAAAAGTGATTTTCTCGGCGAGTTAAGCATTTTGAGTAATTTGCCGATTGGTTTCAGAACGGCCTGCATCAAAATGAACTACTTTTTGCCAGACATTCATTGTGGAACAAAAGTGATTTTCTCGGCGAGTTAAGCATTTTGAGTAATTTGCCGATTGCTTTCAGAACGGCTTGCATTGAAACTAACTATTTGGTGCCAGGCATTCGTTGAGGAACAAAAGTGATTTTCTCGGCGCGTTAAGCATTTTGAGTAATTTGCCGATTGGTTCCAGAACGGCTGGCATTGAAATTTACTATTTTTTGCCAGACATTCATTGTGGAACAAAAGTGATTTTCTCGACGAGTTAAGCATTTTGAGTAATTTGCCGATTGGTCTCAGAACGGCTTGCATTGAAATTAACTATTTTTTCCAGACATTCATCGTGGAACAAAAGTGATTTTCTCGTCGAGTTAAGCATTTTGAGTAATTTGCCGATTGGTTTCAGAACGGCTTGCATCACAATTAACTATTTTTTGCCAGAAATTCATTGTGAAACAAAAGTGA